>NW_028125467.1:0-222071 GCF_965194825.1 Balaenoptera physalus | reverse complement strand
TGTATTTAAAGTTTTTCTGTGGGGACTTCCCTGGTGACGCAGTGGTTAAGAGTCCGCCTGCCAATGCAGGGGACACGGGCTCGAGCCCTGGTCCGGGAAGCTCCCACATGCCGCAGAGCAACCAAGCCTGCGCGGCACAACTACTGAAGCCTGCGCGCCTAGAGCCCGTGCTCGCCCACAAGAGAAGCCACCGCAATGAGAAGCCCGTGCACCGCAATGAAGAGTAGCCCTGCTCGACGCAACTAGAGAAAGCCCACATGCAGCAACGAAGACCCAATGCAGCCAAACATAAATTATAAACTAAAATAAAATTTGCCTCTGAATAACTTTGAGTGAATTTGGTATAAGTTGTAAAGTTTGCATCTACATTCACTTCATTCCAAATGGTTTCCAATTAATTGTTCCTTAACTACTTTTAGAAAAGTTTTGGGATAGAGACTCCATTTTAGTTTGAATGTCCAGTTTAATGGATTCAGCAGTCCTGTCAGTAGGGCACGCTGCCTCCAGTGACCTGTGAGGGAGGCGCGGCCTGCACTTCCTGCACTGACCACAGGGTGGCGCCGAGTTCGCCTCTCTGACCCACAGCGCATGCTCGTTCCCTGCGAACTCGATTGTGAGGTCAGCTGAGAGCAGTTGAGCCTCCTCAGGCGCGGGGGCGGGGGCGGGGGCGGGGGCCTTCGGGTAGGACGCCAGGCTCAGCGTCTCTGCTGAGAGGAGCTCGGTCTCCATCTCCTTAGGACTCGCTGGGGTTTCGGCTTCAGGACAAAGTGGGGCTGCGTCCACGCTGACTAGGGAACTAGGTTTCCTGAGGACCCAGGTGATGCCTGAGGAAAAGGTGAAGAGACGGTGAGGAAAAGTGGGGAGAAGCTTCCTGTGGGCGACTGACCGTTGAGGGGGTCCGTCTTCGTGTGAGCAAGGGAGGGCTTGGCGTGGAAAGCTGGGTGTTTGGTCAGGTTTGTGTGCAGGGTAGCCAGCGTGAGTTATGGGGCGTCCAGTTTTCCCAGCACCATTTATCGTGGGGAGTGTCATGCTCCTTGGTGTGTCCTTGGTCCCTGTGTCATAAATTCACCAACCCCGTCCGTGTGGGTTGAATTCTGGTCTCTCTGTCCTGTTCCTCTGGTCCCTGTGCCCGTTTTGAGCCAGTTCCACGCTGTTTTGGTGACTGTAGCTTCTCAGCAGAGTGTGACGTCAGGGAGGGAGATGCCTCCAGCCCGTTCTCTTTTTTCAGGGTTTCTTTGGCTATTTGGGGTCCTTTGTGGTTCCCCACAGATATTAGGAGGATTTGCTCTATTTGGGGGGAAAATACCATGGAAGTTTGGGAGGGATTGCATTCACTGTGTCCACTGCTTTGGGTAGCATGGATGTTTTAACAATATTAATTGTTCCATTCCATGAGAACAGGATATCTTTCCATTTATTGGTGTGTTTTGCAATGTCTTCATCAATGTCTTCAAGTTTTCAGTGTGCAGGTCTTTCACCTCCTTGGTTGACTTTATTCCCAGGTATTTTGTTCTTTTTCATGCAGTTGTAAATAGGCTTGCTTTCTTTCTCTTCCTGATGGTTCATTATTAGTGTTTAGAAATGCAACTGGTTTCTGTGTATTGATTTTGCAACTTTACTGAATTTATTTATTAGTTTTCATCGTTTTTTTGTGGAATGAAGTGGAAAATTGGAATTCAAAAATCCCACTGTTTCTACCATATCCAGGTCGTCCACAACACGGAGGACAGTGGCTCCTAATATAACCTTCCCACAGTGCCTCTAAATGACATGTGGACTTTGGGTGAACTGGATCTGGGTAAGGCTTGGCTTCTATATGGAAGTTTGATGTTTTCTCTGCTTTTCTGGCATGCTGTTGACATACATGATGTTTTGAAAAGTAATTGACTTTCCAGTAATTTCAAACATACAACTTTACATACATAAAAACAAGTCTTGTACCTTGATTAAATATACTCCTAAATATTGATGTTGACATTATTACAAATGGAATTGTTCTCAGAATTTCTTTTTCAGATTATTTTTTGCCAGCGTATGCATATAAGATAGATTTTCATGAATTGATATTTTGTTCTATAACTTTGCTTATTACTTAGTTAATTAGCTCAAATAATTTCTTTGCTGATTATAGGTAGTTTCATATATAAGATGATGTGACCTATGTTCTGTGAAGAGACACGGTTTTAATTTTTCCATTCACCCATGGATGCCTTTTATTTCTTTCCTCAAGATTCTGGGTAGAACTTCCAGTACACTATTGAGTAACAGTTATGAAGGGCAGCTTCCTGGCCCTGTTCCTGATTTCAGGAGTAAATCTTTCAGTCTTTAACGTTGAGCATGATGTTTGCTGTGGCTTTTTGTACTACTCTTTTCCCTATTGAACCAATTTACTTTTATTCCTGCTTTCTTGAGTGTTTTTCATGAAATAACACTGGATTTTCATTGTAGATTTTTTGCATTAATTGATATGGTTATGTGTTTTTGCTTCACACCATTATTGTGGTTGAATACATTGCTTACTTTTAATATGTTGAGCAACCCGAAATTCCTGGTGTAGAGATACTTGCTTATGGCATTATCCATTTAAAGTTCTGTTGGTTTCATGTTGCTATTATTGTGTGATAGATTTTTACATTCATATTTATAAGTTGTACTGGGGTAGTTTTCTTGTTTTTTTCCTGTATTTTTAAAATCGTTTTTAAAATAGTGGTTTTATTTCATTTTAATTATTTATTTATTTTGGCCATGTCCCATGGCTTGTGGGATCTTAGTTCCCCAGTCAGGGATCGAACCCGAGCCCTTGGCAGTGAAAGCACAGAGTCCTAACCACTGGGCCACCAGGGAATTCCCCAGTTTTCTTTGTCAAGATGTATTTGTATAATCTGATTAGACTTGGCTTGGTGTAAGTGGTTTGGAGGGTTAGCATTAGGGCTGGGGCTGGTGTGAGGGTTGGGGCTGTGTATGGTTTATGGTTGCTGTGATGGTTTAAGTTTTATGGTTAATGAGTTATTTATGGGTATGGTTAATGAATATATTTTATGGTTTGCTTATGGTTATGGTTTTGCTTATTGGTTAAGGCTTATGGTTTTGGTCTCAGGGTGTTAGGGTTCTGTGTTAGAGTGGGTGTTAGGGTATGGGTGAGAATTGGGGTACAGGTAGGATGTGGGTAGAGCATGGGTTAGGGTAAGGTACAGGTTTAGGGTACGGGTTAGGCTAAGGTTAGGTCAGGGCTTAGGGTCAGGATCAGAGTTTAGGGTTAGGGTCCATGTCAGGATTAGCATCAAGGTTGAGCGAGGCCGTTGTTTTCTGCTCCTCCAGTGCTGGATTCTCATTGATACATAAATGAAATGTCTGCTCTGGTCACCCACTGTTTCAAATTGAGCTCAGCCTTAGTCAAGGGTTCTTAGGGCCTCAGAGGTCATGCAGGGTTTCCCTCCACCCTCCCTCCTGGGAAGGGTGATGCAGGCCCCACTCTGTCTGGGCAGCCCCAGGTCCAGCATGGCCCTGACATGCAGGATACTAAGTAGACGTGATGTAAGACTTGGTGCATCAGTCTTCCAGCCCCCAGGGGCTGCCTGTTTTTTTCTCTTAATTAATTAATTAATTAACTCTGGGCTGTGTTGGGTCTGCATTGCTGCACGGAGGCTTTCTCTAGTTGCGGCAAGAGGGGTCTTCTCATTGCGGTGGCTTCTCTTGATGCAGAGCACAGGCTCTAAGCACGTGGGCTTCAGCAGTTGGGGCTCGCGGGTTCTAGAGCGCAGGCTCAGTAGTTGTGGTACACCGGCTTAGTTGCTCCACAGCATGTGGGATCTTCCCGGACCAGGGCTCAAACCCGTGTCCCCTGCATTGGCAGGTGGATTCTTAACCACTGCGCCACCAGGGAAGTCTGGTGTTGCGTTCGTGAGGGCTGGTGGGGAGCTCTTGGGACTGGACGGATCATTTGTTCCATCTGCACGGGTGTCCAAGCAGCTCTCAGAACAGCCCTTGGCCTCTGAGCATCCAGGCAGGCACCCACGTTCCTCCAGCTCAGGTTAGCCTTGGCCCCTCCAGCCCCCGTGGCCAATTACTGAGCTGATTGTGTCTTTACTCTTTAAAATTAAATCACTCTCTCCAGGTGGGCGAGAAGTTTACTTGTGAACTTCGTTAGGGTTAGGGGTTAGGGGTTAAGGGTTAGGGCTAGGGCTAGGGGTTAGGGTTATGCTTATGGTTGGGTTAGGGTTACGGGTTAGGGTTAGGGTTGAGGTTTAGGGTTAGGGTTAGTGTTGGGTTATGGTTAGGGTTAAGGTAGGGTTAGGGTTGGGTTAGGGTTAGGGTTAGGGTTAGGGTTAGGGTTTAGGGTTAGGGTGTCCAGCCTTACGTCCCATTCAGCTGTGGGTGTAGATGTGGTCAGTCCAGTTGCATCACAGCCCCTGATTGAATTTTGTAAGAATTCCTCTCTCTCTCTCACTGTCTTTTTTTTTATAATTAATTTTTATAATGGGGTGTAGCTGATTTGCAATGTTGTGTTTCTTGGTGCTGTACATCCACCTGAGTCACTTACAGAGAGACATCAATAAATTCTTTTCTAGTTTCTAGTAGTCAGATGTATGTTTTTTCTGTGAATAGAGTGTGCTGAGTCCAGTTCCTTGAACAATGAGTATGTCTTGGCGATTACATTATTGGCGTATGGAACGGTATCTGTGCCAATTTCAACCTCCTGGTTTATGCATCACCGCACCACACTTTTCTCCTTAAGCAGCCATAAGTGTGTTTTGTAAATGTGTGATGGTGTTCTGTTTGTAATTCAGTTCATGGTTGGCGATTTTTAGATTCCCTTTATAAGTGATATCTTATGATAAGTTTCTCTTGCTGTCTAACTTCTTTCACTCTCAATGACCATACATAAGTCCCCCTGAGTTTCTGCAACTGGCCTCATTTCATTGATTTCAGGGCTGAGGAATATTCCGTTGTGCTTAAGTGCCAAATTTTCTTTCACCGTTTTTTCCTTCCAAGGACTCTTAAGTTGTACCCAAGTGGAGGCTGTTGTAAACATAGCAGCAGTAAATAGGGTGCCTGCGTCCTGTGGATTTTTGGTTTTTCCAAAATATAGGCCCATGAGTGGAAGCGCCCTATGCTTCGTAGCTCTGTTTTTTAGATGTTTCAGGAAACACAGCACACTTCTCCAGAGTGGCCGTTGGCAATTTACATTCCCCCTTCAGCATAACAAGGCTCCCTTTTCTCCTCTCCTTGTCCTGCATATCTGGTTTTTACCCTTTGTGAGGATGGTCCTTTTTTCTGACTCGAAGTGATACCTCTTTGTAGTGTTGATTTGCATTGCCCGCTTCTTTGTTTGGCCAAAAAGGGCGTATGCGTTTTTCCTGAATATATTCTGTTAGTTAAATTTGAGAGACAGCTTTTTTTTTAAATTGATTAATTAATTTATTTATTTTTGGCTGCGTTGGGTCTTCGTTTCTGTGCGAAGGCTTTCTCTAGTTGTGGCAAGCGGGGGCCACTCTTCATCGCGGTGCGCGGGCCTCTCACTATCGCGGCCTCTCTTGTTGCGGAGCACAGGCTCCAGACGCGCAGGCTCAGTAGTTGTGGCTCACGGGCCTAGTTGCTCCGCGGCATGTGAGATCTTCCCAGACCAGGGCTCGAAGCCGTGTCCCCTGCATTAGCCGGCAGATTCTCAACCACTGCGCCACCAGGGAAGCCCCTTGAATAGTTTTGTATTTAAAGTTTTTCTGTGGGGACTTCCCTGGTGACGCAGTGGTTAAGAGTCCGCCTGCCAATGCAGGGGACACGGGCTCGAGCCCTGGTCCGGGAAGCTCCCACATGCCGCAGAGCAACCAAGCCTGCGCGGCACAACTACTGAAGCCTGCGCGCCTAGAGCCCGTGCTCGCCCACAAGAGAAGCCACCGCAATGAGAAGCCCGTGCACCGCAATGAAGAGTAGCCCTGCTCGACGCAACTAGAGAAAGCCCACATGCAGCAACGAAGACCCAATGCAGCCAAACATAAATTATAAACTAAAATAAAATTTGCCTCTGAATAACTTTGAGTGAATTTGGTATAAGTTGTAAAGTTTGCATCTACATTCACTTCATTCCAAATGGTTTCCAATTAATTGTTCCTTAACTACTTTTAGAAAAGTTTTGGGATAGAGACTCCATTTTAGTTTGAATGTCCAGTTTAATGGATTCAGCAGTCCTGTCAGTAGGGCACGCTGCCTCCAGTGACCTGTGAGGGAGGCGCGGCCTGCACTTCCTGCACTGACCACAGGGTGGCGCCGAGTTCGCCTCTCTGACCCACAGCGCATGCTCGTTCCCTGCGAACTCGATTGTGAGGTCAGCTGAGAGCAGTTGAGCCTCCTCAGGCGCGGGGGCGGGGGCGGGGGCGGGGGCCTTCGGGTAGGACGCCAGGCTCAGCGTCTCTGCTGAGAGGAGCTCGGTCTCCATCTCCTTAGGACTCGCTGGGGTTTCGGCTTCAGGACAAAGTGGGGCTGCGTCCACGCTGACTAGGGAACTAGGTTTCCTGAGGACCCAGGTGATGCCTGAGGAAAAGGTGAAGAGACGGTGAGGAAAAGTGGGGAGAAGCTTCCTGTGGGCGACTGACCGTTGAGGGGGTCCGTCTTCGTGTGAGCAAGGGAGGGCTTGGCGTGGAAAGCTGGGTGTTTGGTCAGGTTTGTGTGCAGGGTAGCCAGCGTGAGTTATGGGGCGTCCAGTTTTCCCAGCACCATTTATCGTGGGGAGTGTCATGCTCCTTGGTGTGTCCTTGGTCCCTGTGTCATAAATTCACCAACCCCGTCCGTGTGGGTTGAATTCTGGTCTCTCTGTCCTGTTCCTCTGGTCCCTGTGCCCGTTTTGAGCCAGTTCCACGCTGTTTTGGTGACTGTAGCTTCTCAGCAGAGTGTGACGTCAGGGAGGGAGATGCCTCCAGCCCGTTCTCTTTTTTCAGGGTTTCTTTGGCTATTTGGGGTCCTTTGTGGTTCCCCACAGATATTAGGAGGATTTGCTCTATTTGGGGGGAAAATACCATGGAAGTTTGGGAGGGATTGCATTCACTGTGTCCACTGCTTTGGGTAGCATGGATGTTTTAACAATATTAATTGTTCCATTCCATGAGAACAGGATATCTTTCCATTTATTGGTGTGTTTTGCAATGTCTTCATCAATGTCTTCAAGTTTTCAGTGTGCAGGTCTTTCACCTCCTTGGTTGACTTTATTCCCAGGTATTTTGTTCTTTTTCATGCAGTTGTAAATAGGCTTGCTTTCTTTCTCTTCCTGATGGTTCATTATTAGTGTTTAGAAATGCAACTGGTTTCTGTGTATTGATTTTGCAACTTTACTGAATTTATTTATTAGTTTTCATCGTTTTTTTGTGGAATGAAGTGGAAAATTGGAATTCAAAAATCCCACTGTTTCTACCATATCCAGGTCGTCCACAACACGGAGGACAGTGGCTCCTAATATAACCTTCCCACAGTGCCTCTAAATGACATGTGGACTTTGGGTGAACTGGATCTGGGTAAGGCTTGGCTTCTATATGGAAGTTTTATGTTTTCTCTGCTTTTCTGGCATGCTGTTGACATACATGATGTTTTGAAAAGTAATTGACTTTCCAGTAATTTCAAACATACAACTTTACATACATAAAAACAAGTCTTGTACCTTGATTAAATATACTCCTAAATATTGATGTTGACATTATTACAAATGGAATTGTTCTCAGAATTTCTTTTTCAGATTATTTTTTGCCAGCGTATGCATATAAGATAGATTATCATGAATTGATATTTTGTTCTATAACTTTGCTTATTACTTAGTTAATTAGCTCAAATAATTTCTTTGCTGATTATAGGTAGTTTCATATATAAGATGATGTGACCTATGTTCTGTGAAGAGACACGGTTTTAATTTTTCCATTCACCCATGGATGCCTTTTATTTCTTTCCTCAAGATTCTGGGTAGAACTTCCAGTACACTATTGAGTAACAGTTATGAAGGGCAGCTTCCTGGCCCTGTTCCTGATTTCAGGAGTAAATCTTTCAGTCTTTAACGTTGAGCATGATGTTTGCTGTGGCTTTTTGTACTACTCTTTTCCCTATTGAACCAATTTACTTTTATTCCTGCTTTCTTGAGTGTTTTTCATGAAATAACACTGGATTTTCATTGTAGATTTTTTGCATTAATTGATATGGTTATGTGTTTTTGCTTCACACCATTATTGTGGTTGAATACATTGCTTACTTTTAATATGTTGAGCAACCCGAAATTCCTGGTGTAGAGATACTTGCTTATGGCATTATCCATTTAAAGTTCTGTTGGTTTCATGTTGCTATTATTGTGTGATAGATTTTTACATTCATATTTATAAGTTGTACTGGGGTAGTTTTCTTGTTTTTTTCCTGTATTTTTAAAATCGTTTTTAAAATAGTGGTTTTATTTCATTTTAATTATTTATTTATTTTGGCCATGTCCCATGGCTTGTGGGATCTTAGTTCCCCAGTCAGGGATCGAACCCGAGCCCTTGGCAGTGAAAGCACAGAGTCCTAACCACTGGGCCACCAGGGAATTCCCCAGTTTTCTTTGTCAAGATGTATTTGTATAATCTGATTAGACTTGGCTTGGTGTAAGTGGTTTGGAGGGTTAGCATTAGGGCTGGGGCTGGTGTGAGGGTTGGGGCTGTGTATGGTTTATGGTTGCTGTGATGGTTTAAGTTTTATGGTTAATGAGTTATTTATGGGTATGGTTAATGAATATATTTTATGGTTTGCTTATGGTTATGGTTTTGCTTATTGGTTAAGGCTTATGGTTTTGGTCTCAGGGTGTTAGGGTTCTGTGTTAGAGTGGGTGTTAGGGTATGGGTGAGAATTGGGGTACAGGTAGGATGTGGGTAGAGCATGGGTTAGGGTAAGGTACAGGTTTAGGGTACGGGTTAGGCTAAGGTTAGGTCAGGGCTTAGGGTCAGGATCAGAGTTTAGGGTTAGGGTCCCTGTCAGGATTAGCATCAAGGTTGAGCGAGGCCGTTGTTTTCTGCTCCTCCAGTGCTGGATTCTCATTGATACATAAATGAAATGTCTGCTCTGGTCACCCACTGTTTCAAATTGAGCTCAGCCTTAGTCAAGGGTTCTTAGGGCCTCAGAGGTCATGCAGGGTTTCCCTCCACCCTCCCTCCTGGGAAGGGTGATGCAGGCCCCACTCTGTCTGGGCAGCCCCAGGTCCAGCATGGCCCTGACATGCAGGATACTAAGTAGACGTGATGTAAGACTTGGTGCATCAGTCTGCCAGCCCCCAGGGGCTGCCTTTTTTTTTCTCTTAATTAATTAATTAATTAACTCTGGGCTGTGTTGGGTCTGCATTGCTGCACGGAGGCTTTCTCTAGTTGCGGCAAGAGGGGGCTTCTCATTGCGGTGGCTTCTCTTGATGCAGAGCACAGGCTCTAAGCACGTGGGCTTCAGCAGTTGGGGCTCGCGGGTTCTAGAGCGCAGGCTCAGTAGTTGTGGTACACCGGCTTAGTTGCTCCACAGCATGTGGGATCTTCCCGGACCAGGGCTCAAACCCGTGTCCCCTGCATTGGCAGGTGGATTCTTAACCACTGCGCCACCAGGGAAGTCTGGTGTTGCGTTCGTGAGGGCTGGTGGGGAGCTCTTGGGACTGGACGGATCCTTTGTTCCATCTGCACGGGTGTCCAAGCAGCTCTCAGAACAGCCCTTGGCCTCTGAGCATCCAGGCAGGCACCCACGTTCCTCCAGCTCAGGTTAGCCTTGGCCCCTCCAGCCCCCGTGGCCAATTACTGAGCTGATTGTGTCTTTACTCTTTAAAATTAAATCACTCTCTCCAGGTGGGCGAGAAGTTTACTTGTGAACTTCGTTAGGGTTTGGGGTTAGGGTTTAAGGGTTAGGGCTAGGGCTAGGGGTTAGGGTTATGCTTATGGTTGGGTTAGGGTTACGGGTTAGGGTTAGGGTTGAGGTTTAGGGTTAGGGTTAGTGTTGGGTTATGGTTAGGGTTAAGGTAGGGTTAGGGTTGGGTTAGGGTTAGGGTTAGGGTTAGGGTTTAGGGTTAGGGTGTCCAGCCTTACGTCCCATTCAGCTGTGGGTGTAGATGTGGTCAGTCCAGTTGCATCACAGCCCCTGATTGAATTTTGTAAGAATTCCTCTCTCTCTCTCACTGTCTTTTTTTTTATAATTAATTTTTATAATGGGGTGTAGCTGATTTGCAATGTTGTGTTTCTTGGTGCTGTACATCCACCTGAGTCACTTACAGAGAGACATCAATAAATTCTTTTCTAGTTTCTAGTAGTCAGATGTATGTTTTTTCTGTGAATAGAGTGTGCTGAGTCCAGTTCCTTGAACAATGAGTATGTCTTGGCGATTACATTATTGGCGTATGGAACGGTATCTGTGCCAATTTCAACCTCCTGGTTTATGCATCACCGCACCACACTTTTCTCCTTAAGCAGCCATAAGTGTGTTTTGTAAATGTGTGATGGTGTTCTGTTTGTAATTCAGTTCATGGTTGGCGATTTTTAGATTCCCTTTATAAGTGATATCTTATGATAAGTTTCTCTTGCTGTCTAACTTCTTTCACTCTCAATGACCATACATAAGTCCCCCTGAGTTTCTGCAACTGACCTCATTTCATTGATTTCAGGGCTGAGGAATATTCCGTTGTGCTTAAGTGCCAAATTTTCTTTCACCGTTTTTTCCTTCCAAGGACTCTTAAGTTGTACCCAAGTCGAGGCTGTTGTAAACATAGCAGCAGTAAATAGGGTGCCTGCGTCCTGTGGATTTTTGGTTTTTCCAAAATATAGGCCCATGAGTGGAAGCACCCTATGCTTCGTAGCTCTGTTTTTTAGATGTTTCAGGAAACACAGCACACTTCTCCAGAGTGGCCGTTGGCAATTTACATTCCCCCTTCAGCATAACAAGGCTCCCTTTTCTCCTCTCCTTGTCCTGCATATCTGGTTTTTACCCTTTGTGAGGATGGTCCTTTTTTCTGACTCGAAGTGATACCTCTTTGTAGTGTTGATTTGCATTGCCCGCTTCTTTGTTTGGCCAAAAAGGGCGTATGCGTTTTTCCTGAATATATTCTGTTAGTTAAATTTGAGAGACAGCTTTTTTTTTAAATTGATTAATTAATTAATTTATTTTTGGCTGCGTTGGGTCTTCGTTTCTGTGCCAAGGCTTTCTCTAGTTGTGGCAAGCGGGGGCCACTCTTCATCGCGGTGCGCGGGCCTCTCACTATCGCCGCCTCTCTTGTTGCGGAGCACAGGCTCCAGACGCGCAGGCTCAGTAGTTGTGGCTCACGGGCCTAGTTGCTCCGCGGCATTTGGGATCTTCCCAGACCAGGGCTCGAAGCCGTGTCCCCTGCATTAGCCGGCAGATTCTCAACCACTGCGCCACCAGGGAAGCCCCTTGAATAGTTTTGTATTTAAAGTTTGTCTGTGGGGACTTCCCTGGTGACGCAGTGGTTAAGAGTCCGCCTGCCAATGCAGGGGACACGGGCTCGAGCCCTGGTCCGGGAAGCTCCCACATGCCGCAGAGCAACCAAGCCTGCGCGGCACAACTACTGAAGCCTGCGCGCCTAGAGCCCGTGCTCGCCCACAAGAGAAGCCACCGCAATGAGAAGCCCGTGCACCGCAATGAAGAGTAGCCCTGCTCGACGCAACTAGAGAAAGCCCACATGCAGCAACGAAGACCCAATGCAGCCAAACATAAATTATAAACTAAAATAAAATTTGCCTCTGAATAACTTTGAGTGAATTTGGTATAAGTTGTAAAGTTTGCATCTACATTCACTTCATTCCAAATGGTTTCCAATTAATTGTTCCTTAACTACTTTTAGAAAAGTTTTGGGATAGAGACTCCATTTTAGTTTGAATGTCCAGTTTAATGGATTCAGCAGTCCTGTCAGTAGGGCACGCTGCCTCCAGTGACCTGTGAGGGAGGCGCGGCCTGCACTTCCTGCACTGACCACAGGGTGGCGCCGAGTTCGCCTCTCTGACCCACAGCGCATGCTCGTTCCCTGCGAACTCGATTGTGAGGTCAGCTGAGAGCAGTTGAGCCTCCTCAGGCGCGGGGGCGGGGGCGGGGGCGGGGGCCTTCGGGTAGGACGCCAGGCTCAGCGTCTCTGCTGAGAGGAGCTCGGTCTCCATCTCCTTAGGACTCGCTGGGGTTTCGGCTTCAGGACAAAGTGGGGCTGCGTCCACGCTGACTAGGGAACTAGGTTTCCTGAGGACCCAGGTGATGCCTGAGGAAAAGGTGAAGAGACGGTGAGGAAAAGTGGGGAGAAGCTTCCTGTGGGCGACTGACCGTTGAGGGGGTCCGTCTTCGTGTGAGCAAGGGAGGGCTTGGCGTGGAAAGCTGGGTGTTTGGTCAGGTTTGTGTGCAGGGTAGCCAGCGTGAGTTATGGGGCGTCCAGTTTTCCCAGCACCATTTATCGTGGGGAGTGTCATGCTCCTTGGTGTGTCCTTGGTCCCTGTGTCATAAATTCACCAACCCCGTCCGTGTGGGTTGAATTCTGGTCTCTCTGTCCTGTTCCTCTGGTCCCTGTGCCCGTTTTGAGCCAGTTCCACGCTGTTTTGGTGACTGTAGCTTCTCAGCAGAGTGTGACGTCAGGGAGGGAGATGCCTCCAGCCCGTTCTCTTTTTTCAGGGTTTCTTTGGCTATTTGGGGTCCTTTGTGGTTCCCCACAGATATTAGGAGGATTTGCTCTATTTGGGGGGAAAATACCATGGAAGTTTGGGAGGGATTGCATTCACTGTGTCCACTGCTTTGGGTAGCATGGATGTTTTAACAATATTAATTGTTCCATTCCATGAGAACAGGATATCTTTCCATTTATTGGTGTGTTTTGCAATGTCTTCATCAATGTCTTCAAGTTTTCAGTGTGCAGGTCTTTCACCTCCTTGGTTGACTTTATTCCCAGGTATTTTGTTCTTTTTCATGCAGTTGTAAATAGGCTTGCTTTCTTTCTCTTCCTGATGGTTCATTATTAGTGTTTAGAAATGCAACTGGTTTCTGTGTATTGATTTTGCAACTTTACTGAATTTATTTATTAGTTTTAATCGTTTTTTTATGGAATGAAGTGGAAAATTGGAATTCAAAAATCCCACTGTTTCTACCATATCCAGGTCGTCCACAACACGGAGGACAGTGGCTCCTAATATAACCTTCCCACAGTGCCTCTAAATGACATGTGGACTTTGGGTGAACTGGATCTGGGTAAGGCTTGGCTTCTATATGGAAGTTTTATGTTTTCTCTGCTTTTCTGGCATGCTGTTGACATACATGATGTTTTGAAAAGTAATTGACTTTCCAGTAATTTCAAACATACAACTTTACATACATAAAAACAAGTCTTGTACCTTGATTAAATATACTCCTAAATATTGATGTTGACATTATTACAAATGGAATTGTTCTCAGAAATTCTTTTTCAGATTATTTTTTGCCAGCGTATGCATATAAGATAGATTTTCATGAATTGATATTTTGTTCTATAACTTTGCTTATTACTTAGTTAATTAGCTCAAATAATTTCTTTGCTGATTATAGGTAGTTTCATATATAAGATGATGTGACCTATGTTCTGTGAAGAGACACGGTTTTAATTTTTCCATTCACCCATATATGCCTTTTATTTCTTTCCTCAAGATTCTGGGTAGAACTTCCAGTACACTATTGAGTAACAGTTATGAAGGGCAGCTTCCTGGCCCTGTTCCTGATTTCAGGAGTAAATCTTTCAGTCTTTAACGTTGAGCATGATGTTTGCTGTGGCTTTTTGTACTACTCTTTTCCCTATTGAACCAATTTACTTTTATTCCTGCTTTCTTGAGTGTTTTTCATGAAATAACACTGGATTTTCATTGTAGATTTTTTGCATTAATTGATATGGTTATGTGTTTTTGCTTCACACCATTATTGTGGTTGAATACATTGCTTACTTTTAATATGTTGAGCAACCCGAAATTCCTGGTGTAGAGATACTTGCTTATGGCATTATCCATTTAAAGTTCTGTTGGTTTCATGTTGCTATTATTGTGTGATAGATTTTTACATTCATATTTATAAGTTGTACTGGGGTAGTTTTCTTGTTTTTTTCCTGTATTTTTAAAATCGTTTTTAAAATAGTGGTTTTATTTCATTTTAATTATTTATTTATTTTGGCCATGTCCCATGGCTTGTGGGATCTTAGTTCCCCAGTCAGGGATCGAACCTGAGCCCTTGGCAGTGAAAGCACAGAGTCCTAACCACTGGGCCACCAGGGAATTCCCCAGTTTTCTTTGTCAAGATGTATTTGTATAATCTGATTAGACTTGGCTTGGTGTAAGTGGTTTGGAGGGTTAGCATTAGGGCTGGGGCTGGTGTGAGGGTTGGGGCTGTGTATGGTTTATGGTTGCTGTGATGGTTTAAGTTTTATGGTTAATGAGTTATTTATGGGTATGGTTAATGAATATATTTTATGGTTTGCTTATGGTTATGGTTTTGCTTATTGGTTAAGGCTTATGGTTTTGGTCTCAGGGTGTTAGGGTTCTGTGTTAGAGTGGGTGTTAGGGTATGGGTGAGAATTGGGGTACAGGTAGGATGTGGGTAGAGCATGGGTTAGGGTAAGGTACAGGTTTAGGGTACGGGTTAGGCTAAGGTTAGGTCAGGGCTTAGGGTCAGGATCAGAGTTTAGGGTTAGGGTCCATGTCAGGATTAGCATCAAGGTTGAGCGAGGCCGTTGTTTTCTGCTCCTCCAGTGCTGGATTCTCATTGATACATAAATGAAATGTCTGCTCTGGTCACCCACTGTTTCAAATTGAGCTCAGCCTTAGTCAAGGGTTCTTAGGGCCTCAGAGGTCATGCAGGGTTTCCCTCCACCCTCCCTCCTGGGAAGGGTGATGCAGGCCCCACTCTGTCTGGGCAGCCCCAGGTCCAGCATGACCCTGACATGCAGGATACTAAGTAGACGTGATGTAAGACTTGGTTGCATCAGTCTGCCAGCCCCCAGGGCCTGCCTTTTTTTTTCTGTTAATTAATTAATTAATTAACTTTGGGCTGTGTTGGGTCTGCATTGCTGCACGGAGGCTTTCTCTAGTTGCGGCAAGAGGGGGCTTCTCATTGCGGTGGCTTCTCTTGATGCAGAGCACAGGCTCTAAGCACGTGGGCTTCAGCAGTTGGGGCTCGCGGGTTCTAGAGCGCAGGATCAGTAGTTGTGGTACACCGGCTTAGTTGCTCCACAGCATGTGGGATCTTCCCGGACCAGGGCTCAAACCCGTGTCCCCTGCATTGGCAGGTGGATTCTTAACCACTGCGCCACCAGGGAAGTCTGGTGTTGCGTTCGTGAGGGCTGGTGGGGAGCTCTTGGGACTGGACGGATCCTTTGTTCCATCTGCACGGGTGTCCAAGCAGCTCTCAGAACAGCCCTTGGCCTCTGAGCATCCAGGCAGGCACCCACGTTCCTCCAGCTCAGGTTAGCCTTGGCCCCTCCAGCCCCCGTGGCCAATTACTGAGCTGATTGTGTCTTTACTCTTTAAAATTAAATCACTCTCTCCAGGTGGGCGAGAAGTTTACTTGTGAACTTCGTTAGGGTTTGGGGTTAGGGTTTAAGGGTTAGGGCTAGGGCTAGGGGTTAGGGTTATGCTTATGGTTGGGTTAGGGTTACGGGTTAGGGTTAGGGTTGAGGTTTAGGGTTAGGGTTAGTGTTGGGTTATGGTTAGGGTTAAGGTAGGGTTAGGGTTGGGTTAGGGTTAGGGTTAGGGTTAGGGTTTAGGGTTAGGGTGTCCAGCCTTACGTCCCATTCAGCTGTGGGTGTAGATGTGGTCAGTCCAGTTGCATCACAGCCCCTGATTGAATTTTGTAAGAATTCCTCTCTCTCTCTCACTGTCTTTTTTTTTATAATTAATTTTTATAATGGGGTGTAGCTGATTTGCAATGTTGTGTTTCTTGGTGCTGTACATCCACCTGAGTCACTTACAGAGAGACATCAATAAATTCTTTTCTAGTTTCTAGTAGTCAGATGTATGTTTTTTCTGTGAATAGAGTGTGCTGAGTCCAGTTCCTTGAACAATGAGTATGTCTTGGCGATTACATTATTGGCGTATGGAACGGTATCTGTGCCAATTTCAACCTCCTGGTTTATGCATCACCGCACCACACTTTTCTCCTTAAGCAGCCATAAGTGTGTTTTGTAAATGTGTGATGGTGTTCTGTTTGTAATTCAGTTCATGGTTGGCGATTTTTAGATTCCCTTTATAAGTGATATCTTATGATAAGTTTCTCTTGCTGTCTAACTTCTTTCACTCTCAATGACCATACATAAGTCCCCCTGAGTTTCTGCAACTGGCCTCATTTCATTGATTTCAGGGCTGAGGAATATTCCGTTGTGCTTAAGTGCCAAATTTTCTTTCACCGTTTTTTCCTTCCAAGGACTCTTAAGTTGTACCCAAGTCGAGGCTGTTGTAAACATAGCAGCAGTAAATAGGGTGCCTGCGTCCTGTGGATTTTTGGTTTTTCCAAAATATAGGCCCATGAGTGGAAGCGCCCTATGCTTCGTAGCTCTGTTTTTTAGATGTTTCAGGAAACACAGCACACTTCTCCAGAGTGGCCGTTGGCAATTTACATTCCCCCTTCAGCATAACAAGGCTCCCTTTTCTCCTCTCCTTGTCCTGCATATCTGGTTTTTACCCTTTGTGAGGATGGTCCTTTTTTCTGACTCGAAGTGATACCTCTTTGTAGTGTTGATTTGCATTGCCCGCTTCTTTGTTTGGCCAAAAAGGGCGTATGCGTTTTTCCTGAATATATTCTGTTAGTTAAATTTGAGAGACAGCTTTTTTTTTAAATTGATTAATTAATTAATTTATTTTTGGCTGCGTTGGGTCTTCGTTTCTGTGCGAAGGCTTTCTCTAGTTGTGGCAAGCGGGGGCCACTCTTCATCGCGGTGCGCGGGCCTCTCACTATCGCCGCCTCTCTTGTTGCGGAGCACAGGCTCCAGACGCGCAGGCTCAGTAGCTGTGGCTCACGGGCCTAGTTGCTCCGCGGCATGTGGGATCTTCCCAGACCAGGGCTCGAAGCCGTGTCCCCTGCATTAGCCGGCAGATTCTCAACCACTGCGCCACCAGGGAAGCCCCTTGAATAGTTTTGTATTTAAAGTTTGTCTGTGGGGACTTCCCTGGTGAGGCAGTGGTTAAGAGTCCGCCTGCCAATGCAGGGGACACGGGCTCGAGCCCTGGTCCGGGAAGCTCCCACATGCCGCAGAGCAACCAAGCCTGCGCGGCACAACTACTGAAGCCTGCGCGCCTAGAGCCCGTGCTCGCCCACAAGAGAAGCCACCGCAATGAGAAGCCCGTGCACCGCAATGAAGAGTAGCCCTGCTCGACGCAACTAGAGAAAGCCCACATGCAGCAACGAAGACCCAATGCAGCCAAACATAAATTATAAACTAAAATAAAATTTGCCTCTGAATAACTTTGAGTGAATTTGGTATAAGTTGTAAAGTTTGCATCTACATTCACTTCATTCCAAATGGTTTCCAATTAATTGTTCCTTAACTACTTTTAGAAAAGTTTTGGGATAGAGACTCCATTTTAGTTTGAATGTCCAGTTTAATGGATTCAGCAGTCCTGTCAGTAGGGCACGCTGCCTCCAGTGACCTGTGAGGGAGGCGCGGCCTGCACTTCCTGCACTGACCACAGGGTGGCGCCGAGTTCGCCTCTCTGACCCACAGCGCATGCTCGTTCCCTGCGAACTCGATTGTGAGGTCAGCTGAGAGCAGTTGAGCCTCCTCAGGCGCGGGGGCGGGGGCGGGGGCGGGGGCCTTCGGGTAGGACGCCAGGCTCAGCGTCTCTGCTGAGAGGAGCTCGGTCTCCATCTCCTTAGGACTCGCTGGGGTTTCGGCTTCAGGACAAAGTGGGGCTGCGTCCACGCTGACTAGGGAACTAGGTTTCCTGAGGACCCAGGTGATGCCTGAGGAAAAGGTGAAGAGACGGTGAGGAAAAGTGGGGAGAAGCTTCCTGTGGGCGACTGACCGTTGAGGGGGTCCGTCTTCGTGTGAGCAAGGGAGGGCTTGGCGTGGAAAGCTGGGTGTTTGGTCAGGTTTGTGTGCAGGGTAGCCAGCGTGAGTTATGGGGCGTCCAGTTTTCCCAGCACCATTTATCGTGGGGAGTGTCATGCTCCTTGGTGTGTCCTTGGTCCCTGTGTCATAAATTCACCAACCCCGTCCGTGTGGGTTGAATTCTGGTCTCTCTGTCCTGTTCCTCTGGTCCCTGTGCCCGTTTTGAGCCAGTTCCACGCTGTTTTGGTGACTGTAGCTTCTCAGCAGAGTGTGACGTCAGGGAGGGAGATGCCTCCAGCCCGTTCTCTTTTTTCAGGGTTTCTTTGGCTATTTGGGGTCCTTTGTGGTTCCCCACAGATATTAGGAGGATTTGCTCTATTTGGGGGGAAAATACCATGGAAGTTTGGGAGGGATTGCATTCACTGTGTCCACTGCTTTGGGTAGCATGGATGTTTTAACAATATTAATTGTTCCATTCCATGAGAACAGGATATCTTTCCATTTATTGGTGTGTTTTGCAATGTCTTCATCAATGTCTTCAAGTTTTCAGTGTGCAGGTCTTTCACCTCCTTGGTTGACTTTATTCCCAGGTATTTTGTTCTTTTTCATGCAGTTGTAAATAGGCTTGCTTTCTTTCTCTTCCTGATGGTTCATTATTAGTGTTTAGAAATGCAACTGGTTTCTGTGTATTGATTTTGCAACTTTACTGAATTTATTTATTAGTTTTCATCGTTTTTTTATGGAATGAAGTGGAAAATTGGAATTCAAAAATCCCACTCTTTCTACCATATCCAGGTCGTCCACAACACGGAGGACAGTGGCTCCTAATATAACCTTCCCACAGTGCCTCTAAATGACATGTGGACTTTGGGTGAACTGGATCTGGGTAAGGCTTGGCTTCTATATGGAAGTTTGATGTTTTCTCTGCTTTTCTGGCATGCTGTTGACATACATGATGTTTTGAAAAGTAATTGACTTTCCAGTAATTTCAAACATACAACTTTACATACATAAAAACAAGTCTTGTACCTTGATTAAATATACTCCTAAATATTGATATTGACATTATTACAAATGGAATTGTTCTCAGAAATTCTTTTTCAGATTATTTTTTGCCAGCGTATGCATATAAGATAGATTTTCATGAATTGATATTTTGTTCTATAACTTTGCTTATTACTTAGTTAATTAGCTCAAATAATTTCTTTGCTGATTATAGGTAGTTTCATATATAAGATGATGTGACCTATGTTCTGTGAAGAGACACGGTTTTAATTTTTCCATTCACCCATGGATGCCTTTTATTTCTTTCCTCAAGATTCTGGGTAGAACTTCCAGTACACTATTGAGTAACAGTTATGAAGGGCAGCTTCCTGGCCCTGTTCCTGATTTCAGGAGTAAATCTTTCAGTCTTTAACGTTGAGCATGATGTTTGCTGTGGCTTTTTGTACTACTCTTTTCCCTATTGAACCAATTTACTTTTATTCCTGCTTTCTTGAGTGTTTTTCATGAAATAACACTGGATTTTCATTGTAGATTTTTTGCATTAATTGATATGGTTATGTGTTTTTGCTTCACACCATTATTGTGGTTGAATACATTGCTTACTTTTAATATGTTGAGCAACCCGAAATTCCTGGTGTAGAGATACTTGCTTATGGCATTATCCATTTAAAGTTCTGTTGGTTTCATGTTGCTATTATTGTGTGATAGATTTTTACATTCATATTTATAAGTTGTACTGGGGTAGTTTTCTTGTTTTTTTCCTGTATTTTTAAAATCGTTTTTAAAATAGTGGTTTTATTTCATTTTAATTATTTATTTATTTTGGCCATGTCCCATGGCTTGTGGGATCTTAGTTCCCCAGTCAGGGATCGAACCTGAGCCCTTGGCAGTGAAAGCACAGAGTCCTAACCACTGGGCCACCAGGGAATTCCCCAGTTTTCTTTGTCAAGATGTATTTGTATAATCTGATTAGACTTGGCTTGGTGTAAGTGGTTTGGAGGGTTAGCATTAGGGCTGGGGCTGGTGTGAGGGTTGGGGCTGTGTATGGTTTATGGTTGCTGTGATGGTTTAAGTTTTATGGTTAATGAGTTATTTATGGGTATGGTTAATGAATATATTTTATGGTTTGCTTATGGTTATGGTTTTGCTTATTGGTTAAGGCTTATGGTTTTGGTCTCAGGGTGTTAGGGTTCTGTGTTAGAGTGGGTGTTAGGGTATGGGTGAGAATTGGGGTACAGGTAGGATGTGGGTAGAGCATGGGTTAGGGTAAGGTACAGGTTTAGGGTACGGGTTAGGCTAAGGTTAGGTCAGGGCTTAGGGTCAGGATCAGAGTTTAGGGTTAGGGTCCATGTCAGGATTAGCATCAAGGTTGAGCGAGGCCGTTGTTTTCTGCTCCTCCAGTGCTGGATTCTCATTGATACATAAATGAAATGTCTGCTCTGGTCACCCACTGTTTCAAATTGAGCTCAGCCTTAGTCAAGGGTTCTTAGGGCCTCAGAGGTCATGCAGGGTTTCCCTCCACCCTCCCTCCTGGGAAGGGTGATGCAGGCCCCACTCTGTCTGGGCAGCCCCAGGTCCAGCATGACCCTGACATGCAGGATACTAAGTAGACGTGATGTAAGACTTGGTTGCATCAGTCTGCCAGCCCCCAGGGGCTGCCTTTTTTTTTCTCTTAATTAATTAATTAATTAACTTTGGGCTGTGTTGGGTCTGCATTGCTGCACGGAGGCTTTCTCTAGTTGCGGCAAGAGGGGGCTTCTCATTGCGGTGGCTTCTCTTGATGCAGAGCACAGGCTCTAAGCACGTGGGCTTCAGCAGTTGGGGCTCGCGGGTTCTAGAGCGCAGGCTCAGTAGTTGTGGTACACCGGCTTAGTTGCTCCACAGCATGTGGGATCTTCCCGGACCAGGGCTCAAACCCGTGTCCCCTGCATTGGCAGGTGGATTCTTAACCACTGCGCCACCAGGGAAGTCTGGTGTTGCGTTCGTGAGGGCTGGTGGGGAGCTCTTGGGACTGGACGGATCCTTTGTTCCATCTGCACGGGTGTCCAAGCAGCTCTCAGAACAGCCCTTGGCCTCTGAGCATCCAGGCAGGCACCCACGTTCCTCCAGCTCAGGTTAGCCTTGGCCCCTCCAGCCCCCGTGGCCAATTACTGAGCTGATTGTGTCTTTACTCTTTAAAATTAAATCACTCTCTCCAGGTGGGCGAGAAGTTTACTTGTGAACTTCGTTAGGGTTAGGGGTTAGGGGTTAAGGGTTAGGGCTAGGGCTAGGGGTTAGGGTTATGCTTATGGTTGGGTTAGGGTTACGGGTTAGGGTTAGGGTTGAGGTTTAGGGTTAGGGTTAGTGTTGGGTTATGGTTAGGGTTAAGGTAGGGTTAGGGTTGGGTTAGGGTTAGGGTTAGGGTTAGGGTTTAGGGTTAGGGTGTCCAGCCTTACGTCCCATTCAGCTGTGGGTGTAGATGTGGTCAGTCCAGTTGCATCACAGCCCCTGATTGAATTTTGTAAGAATTCCTCTCTCTCTCTCACTGTCTTTTTTTTTATAATTAATTTTTATAATGGGGTGTAGCTGATTTGCAATGTTGTGTTTCTTGGTGCTGTACATCCACCTGAGTCACTTACAGAGAGACATCAATAAATTCTTTTCTAGTTTCTAGTAGTCAGATGTATGTTTTTTCTGTGAATAGAGTGTGCTGAGTCCAGTTCCTTGAACAATGAGTATGTCTTGGCGATTACATTATTGGCGTATGGAACGGTATCTGTGCCAATTTCAACCTCCTGGTTTATGCATCACCGCACCACACTTTTCTCCTTAAGCAGCCATAAGTGTGTTTTGTAAATGTGTGATGGTGTTCTGTTTGTAATTCAGTTCATGGTTGGCGATTTTTAGATTCCCTTTATAAGTGATATCTTATGATAAGTTTCTCTTGCTGTCTAACTTCTTTCACTCTCAATGACCATACATAAGTCCCCCTGAGTTTCTGCAACTGGCCTCATTTCATTGATTTCAGGGCTGAGGAATATTCCGTTGTGCTTAAGTGCCAAATTTTCTTTCACCGTTTTTTCCTTCCAAGGACTCTTAAGTTGTACCCAAGTCGAGGCTGTTGTAAACATAGCAGCAGTAAATAGGGTGCCTGCGTCCTGTGGATTTTTGGTTTTTCCAAAATATAGGCCCATGAGTGGAAGCGCCCTATGCTTCGTAGCTCTGTTTTTTAGATGTTTCAGGAAACACAGCACACTTCTCCAGAGTGGCCGTTGGCAATTTACATTCCCCCTTCAGCATAACAAGGCTCCCTTTTCTCCTCTCCTTGTCCTGCATATCTGGTTTTTACCCTTTGTGAGGATGGTCCTTTTTTCTGACTCGAAGTGATACCTCTTTGTAGTGTTGATTTGCATTGCCCGCTTCTTTGTTTGGCCAAAAAGGGCGTATGCGTTTTTCCTGAATATATTCTGTTAGTTAAATTTGAGAGACAGCTTTTTTTTTAAATTGATTAATTAATTAATTTATTTTTGGCTGCGTTGGGTCTTCGTTTCTGTGCGAAGGCTTTCTCTAGTTGTGGCAAGCGGGGGCCACTCTTCATCGCGGTGCGCGGGCCTCTCACTATCGCGGCCTCTCTTGTTGCGGAGCACAGGCTCCAGACGCGCAGGCTCAGTAGTTGTGGCTCACGGGCCTAGTTGCTCCGCGGCAAGTGGGATCTTCCCAGACCAGGGCTCGAAGCCGTGTCCCCTGCATTAGCCGGCAGATTCTCAACCACTGCGCCACCAGGGAAGCCCCTTGAATAGTTTTGTATTTAAAGTTTGTCTGTGGGGACTTCCCTGGTGACGCAGTGGTTAAGAGTCCGCCTGCCAATGCAGGGGACACGGGCTCGAGCCCTGGTCCGGGAAGCTCCCACATGCCGCAGAGCAACCAAGCCTGCGCGGCACAACTACTGAAGCCTGCGCGCCTAGAGCCCGTGCTCGCCCACAAGAGAAGCCACCGCAATGAGAAGCCCGTGCACCGCAATGAAGAGTAGCCCTGCTCGACGCAACTAGAGAAAGCCCACATGCAGCAACGAAGACCCAATGCAGCCAAACATAAATTATAAACTAAAATAAAATTTGCCTCTGAATAACTTTGAGTGAATTTGGTATAAGTTGTAAAGTTTGCATCTACATTCACTTCATTCCAAATGGTTTCCAATTAATTGTTCCTTAACTACTTTTAGAAAAGTTTTGGGATAGAGACTCCATTTTAGTTTGAATGTCCAGTTTAATGGATTCAGCAGTCCTGTCAGTAGGGCACGCTGCCTCCAGTGACCTGTGAGGGAGGCGCGGCCTGCACTTCCTGCACTGACCACAGGGTGGCGCCGAGTTCGCCTCTCTGACCCACAGCGCATGCTCGTTCCCTGCGAACTCGATTGTGAGGTCAGCTGAGAGCAGTTGAGCCTCCTCAGGCGCGGGGGCGGGGGCGGGGGCGGGGGCCTTCGGGTAGGACGCCAGGCTCAGCGTCTCTGCTGAGAGGAGCTCGGTCTCCATCTCCTTAGGACTCGCTGGGGTTTCGGCTTCAGGACAAAGTGGGGCTGCGTCCACGCTGACTAGGGAACTAGGTTTCCTGAAGACCCAGGTGATGCCTGAGGAAAAGGTGAAGAGACGGTGAGGAAAAGTGGGGAGAAGCTTCCTGTGGGCGACTGACCGTTGAGGGGGTCCGTCTTCGTGTGAGCAAGGGAGGGCTTGGCGTGGAAAGCTGGGTGTTTGGTCAGGTTTGTGTGCAGGGTAGCCAGCGTGAGTTATGGGGCGTCCAGTTTTCCCAGCACCATTTATCGTGGGGAGTGTCATGCTCCTTGGTGTGTCCTTGGTCCCTGTGTCATAAATTCACCGACCCCGTCCGTGTGGGTTGAATTCTGGTCTCTCTGTCCTGTTCCTCTGGTCCCTGTGCCCGTTTTGAGCCAGTTCCACGCTGTTTTGGTGACTGTAGCTTCTCAGCAGAGTGTGACTTCAGGGAGGGAGATGCCTCCAGCCCGTTCTCTTTTTTCAGGGTTTCTTTGGCTATTTGGGGTCCTTTGTGGTTCCCCACAGATATTAGGAGGATTTGCTCTATTTGGGGGGAAAATACCATGGAAGTTTGGGAGGGATTGCATTCACTGTGTCCACTGCTTTGGGTAGCATGGATGTTTTAACAATATTAATTGTTCCATTCCATGAGAACAGGATATCTTTCCATTTATTGGTGTGTTTTGCAATGTCTTCATCAATGTCTTCAAGTTTTCAGTGTGCAGGTCTTTCACCTCCTTGGTTGACTTTATTCCCAGGTATTTTGTTCTTTTTCATGCAGTTGTAAATAGGCTTGCTTTCTTTCTCTTCCTGATGGTTCATTATTAGTGTTTAGAAATGCAACTGGTTTCTGTGTATTGATTTTGCAACTTTACTGAATTTATTTATTAGTTTTAATCGTTTTTTTATGGAATGAAGTGGAAAATTGGAATTCAAAAATCCCACTCTTTCTACCATATCCAGGTCGTCCACAACACGGAGGACAGTGGCTCCTAATATAACCTTCCCACAGTGCCTCTAAATGACATGTGGACTTTGGGTGAACTGGATCTGGGTAAGGCTTGGCTTCTATATGGAAGTTTGATGTTTTCTCTGCTTTTCTGGCATGCTGTTGACATACATGATGTTTTGAAAAGTAATTGACTTTCCAGTAATTTCAAACATACAACTTTACATACATAAAAACAAGTCTTGTACCTTGATTAAATATACTCCTAAATATTGATGTTGACATTATTACAAATGGAATTGTTCTCAGAAATTCTTTTTCAGATTATTTTTTGCCAGCGTATGCATATAAGATAGATTTTCATGAATTGATATTTTGTTCTATAACTTTGCTTATTACTTAGTTAATTAGCTCAAATAATTTCTTTGCTGATTATAGGTAGTTTCATATATAAGATGATGTGACCTATGTTCTGTGAAGAGACACGGTTTTAATTTTTCCATTCACCCATGGATGCCTTTTATTTCTTTCCTCAAGATTCTGGGTAGAACTTCCAGTACACTATTGAGTAACAGTTATGAAGGGCAGCTTCCTGGCCCTGTTCCTGATTTCAGGAGTAAATCTTTCAGTCTTTAACGTTGAGCATGATGTTTGCTGTGGCTTTTTGTACTACTCTTTTCCCTATTGAACCAATTTACTTTTATTCCTGCTTTCTTGAGTGTTTTTCATGAAATAACACTGGATTTTCATTGTAGATTTTTTGCATTAATTGATATGGTTATGTGTTTTTGCTTCACACCATTATTGTGGTTGAATACATTGCTTACTTTTAATATGTTGAGCAACCCGAAATTCCTGGTGTAGAGATACTTGCTTATGGCATTATCCATTTAAAGTTCTGTTGGTTTCATGTTGCTATTATTGTGTGATAGATTTTTACATTCATATTTATAAGTTGTACTGGGGTAGTTTTCTTGTTTTTTTCCTGTATTTTTAAAATCGTTTTTAAAATAGTGGTTTTATTTCATTTTAATTATTTATTTATTTTGGCCATGTCCCATGGCTTGTGGGATCTTAGTTCCCCAGTCAGGGATCGAACCTGAGCCCTTGGCAGTGAAAGCACAGAGTCCTAACCACTGGGCCACCAGGGAATTCCCCAGTTTTCTTTGTCAAGATGTATTTGTATAATCTGATTAGACTTGGCTTGGTGTAAGTGGTTTGGAGGGTTAGCATTAGGGCTGGGGCTGGTGTGAGGGTTGGGGCTGTGTATGGTTTATGGTTGCTGTGATGGTTTAAGTTTTATGGTTAATGAGTTATTTATGGGTATGGTTAATGAATATATTTTATGGTTTGCTTATGGTTATGGTTTTGCTTATTGGTTAAGGCTTATGGTTTTGGTCTCAGGGTGTTAGGGTTCTGTGTTAGAGTGGGTGTTAGGGTATGGGTGAGAATTGGGGTACAGGTAGGATGTGGGTAGAGCATGGGTTAGGGTAAGGTACAGGTTTAGGGTACGGGTTAGGCTAAGGTTAGGTCAGGGCTTAGGGTCAGGATCAGAGTTTAGGGTTAGGGTCCATGTCAGGATTAGCATCAAGGTTGAGCGAGGCCGTTGTTTTCTGCTCCTCCAGTGCTGGATTCTCATTGATACATAAATGAAATGTCTGCTCTGGTCACCCACTGTTTCAAATTGAGCTCAGCCTTAGTCAAGGGTTCTTAGGGCCTCAGAGGTCATGCAGGGTTTCCCTCCACCCTCCCTCCTGGGAAGGGTGATGCAGGCCCCACTCTGTCTGGGCAGCCCCAGGTCCAGCATGACCCTGACATGCAGGATACTAAGTAGACGTGATGTAAGACTTGGTTGCATCAGTCTGCCAGCCCCCAGGGGCTGCCTTTTTTTTTCTCTTAATTAATTAATTAATTAACTTTGGGCTGTGTTGGGTCTGCATTGCTGCACGGAGGCTTTCTCTAGTTGCGGCAAGAGGGGGCTTCTCATTGCGGTGGCTTCTCTTGATGCAGAGCACAGGCTCTAAGCACGTGGGCTTCAGCAGTTGGGGCTCGCGGGTTCTAGAGCGCAGGCTCAGTAGTTGTGGTACACCGGCTTAGTTGCTCCACAGCATGTGGGATCTTCCCGGACCAGGGCTCAAACCCGTGTCCCCTGCATTGGCAGGTGGATTCTTAACCACTGCGCCACCAGGGAAGTCTGGTGTTGCGTTCGTGAGGGCTGGTGGGGAGCTCTTGGGACTGGACGGATCCTTTGTTCCATCTGCACGGGTGTCCAAGCAGCTCTCAGAACAGCCCTTGGCCTCTGAGCATCCAGGCAGGCACCCACGTTCCTCCAGCTCAGGTTAGCCTTGGCCCCTCCAGCCCCCGTGGCCAATTACTGAGCTGATTGTGTCTTTACTCTTTAAAATTAAATCACTCTCTCCAGGTGGGCGAGAAGTTTACTTGTGAACTTCGTTAGGGTTAGGGGTTAGGGGTTAAGGGTTAGGGCTAGGGCTAGGGGTTAGGGTTATGCTTATGGTTGGGTTAGGGTTACGGGTTAGGGTTAGGGTTGAGGTTTAGGGTTAGGGTTAGTGTTGGGTTATGGTTAGGGTTAAGGTAGGGTTAGGGTTGGGTTAGGGTTAGGGTTAGGGTTAGGGTTTAGGGTTAGGGTGTCCAGCCTTACGTCCCATTCAGCTGTGGGTGTAGATGTGGTCAGTCCAGTTGCATCACAGCCCCTGATTGAATTTTGTAAGAATTCCTCTCTCTCTCTCACTGTCTTTTTTTTTATAATTAATTTTTATAATGGGGTGTAGCTGATTTGCAATGTTGTGTTTCTTGGTGCTGTACATCCACCTGAGTCACTTACAGAGAGACATCAATAAATTCTTTTCTAGTTTCTAGTAGTCAGATGTATGTTTTTTCTGTGAATAGAGTGTGCTGAGTCCAGTTCCTTGAACAATGAGTATGTCTTGGCGATTACATTATTGGCGTATGGAACGGTATCTGTGCCAATTTCAACCTCCTGGTTTATGCATCACCGCACCACACTTTTCTCCTTAAGCAGCCATAAGTGTGTTTTGTAAATGTGTGATGGTGTTCTGTTTGTAATTCAGTTCATGGTTGGCGATTTTTAGATTCCCTTTATAAGTGATATCTTATGATAAGTTTCTCTTGCTGTCTAACTTCTTTCACTCTCAATGACCATACATAAGTCCCCCTGAGTTTCTGCAACTGGCCTCATTTCATTGATTTCAGGGCTGAGGAATATTCCGTTGTGCTTAAGTGCCAAATTTTCTTTCACCGTTTTTTCCTTCCAAGGACTCTTAAGTTGTACCCAAGTCGAGGCTGTTGTAAACATAGCAGCAGTAAATAGGGTGCCTGCGTCCTGTGGATTTTTGGTTTTTCCAAAATATAGGCCCATGAGTGGAAGCGCCCTATGCTTCGTAGCTCTGTTTTTTAGATGTTTCAGGAAACACAGCACACTTCTCCAGAGTGGCCGTTGGCAATTTACATTCCCCCTTCAGCATAACAAGGCTCCCTTTTCTCCTCTCCTTGTCCTGCATATCTGGTTTTTACCCTTTGTGAGGATGGTCCTTTTTTCTGACTCGAAGTGATACCTCTTTGTAGTGTTGATTTGCATTGCCCGCTTCTTTGTTTGGCCAAAAAGGGCGTATGCGTTTTTCCTGAATATATTCTGTTAGTTAAATTTGAGAGACAGCTTTTTTTTTAAATTGATTAATTAATTAATTTATTTTTGGCTGCGTTGGGTCTTCGTTTCTGTGCCAAGGCTTTCTCTAGTTGTGGCAAGCGGGGGCCACTCTTCATCGCGGTGCGCGGGCCTCTCACTATCGCGGCCTCTCTTGTTGCGGAGCACAGGCTCCAGACGCGCAGGCTCAGTAGTTGTGGCTCACGGGCCTAGTTGCTCCGTGGCAAGTGGGATCTTCCCAGACCAGGGCTCGAAGCCGTGTCCCCTGCATTAGCCGGCAGATTCTCAACCACTGCGCCACCAGGGAAGCCCCTTGAATAGTTTTGTATTTAAAGTTTGTCTGTGGGGACTTCCCTGGTGACGCAGTGGTTAAGAGTCCGCCTGCCAATGCAGGGGACACGGGCTCGAGCCCTGGTCCGGGAAGCTCCCACATGCCGCAGAGCAACCAAGCCTGCGCGGCACAACTACTGAAGCCTGCGCGCCTAGAGCCCGTGCTCGCCCACAAGAGAAGCCACCGCAATGAGAAGCCCGTGCACCGCAATGAAGAGTAGCCCTGCTCGACGCAACTAGAGAAAGCCCACATGCAGCAACGAAGACCCAATGCAGCCAAACATAAATTATAAACTAAAATAAAATTTGCCTCTGAATAACTTTGAGTGAATTTGGTATAAGTTGTAAAGTTTGCATCTACATTCACTTCATTCCAAATGGTTTCCAATTAATTGTTCCTTAACTACTTTTAGAAAAGTTTTGGGATAGAGACTCCATTTTAGTTTGAATGTCCAGTTTAATGGATTCAGCAGTCCTGTCAGTAGGGCACGCTGCCTCCAGTGACCTGTGAGGGAGGCGCGGCCTGCACTTCCTGCACTGACCACAGGGTGGCGCCGAGTTCGCCTCTCTGACCCACAGCGCATGCTCGTTCCCTGCGAACTCGATTGTGAGGTCAGCTGAGAGCAGTTGAGCCTCCTCAGGCGCGGGGGCGGGGGCGGGGGCGGGGGCCTTCGGGTAGGACGCCAGGCTCAGCGTCTCTGCTGAGAGGAGCTCGGTCTCCATCTCCTTAGGACTCGCTGGGGTTTCGGCTTCAGGACAAAGTGGGGCTGCGTCCACGCTGACTAGGGAACTAGGTTTCCTGAAGACCCAGGTGATGCCTGAGGAAAAGGTGAAGAGACGGTGAGGAAAAGTGGGGAGAAGCTTCCTGTGGGCGACTGACCGTTGAGGGGGTCCGTCTTCGTGTGAGCAAGGGAGGGCTTGGCGTGGAAAGCTGGGTGTTTGGTCAGGTTTGTGTGCAGGGTAGCCAGCGTGAGTTATGGGGCGTCCAGTTTTCCCAGCACCATTTATCGTGGGGAGTGTCATGCTCCTTGGTGTGTCCTTGGTCCCTGTGTCATAAATTCACCGACCCCGTCCGTGTGGGTTGAATTCTGGTCTCTCTGTCCTGTTCCTCTGGTCCCTGTGCCCGTTTTGAGCCAGTTCCACGCTGTTTTGGTGACTGTAGCTTCTCAGCAGAGTGTGACTTCAGGGAGGGAGATGCCTCCAGCCCGTTCTCTTTTTTCAGGGTTTCTTTGGCTATTTGGGGTCCTTTGTGGTTCCCCACAGATATTAGGAGGATTTGCTCTATTTGGGGGGAAAATACCATGGAAGTTTGGGAGGGATTGCATTCACTGTGTCCACTGCTTTGGGTAGCATGGATGTTTTAACAATATTAATTGTTCCATTCCATGAGAACAGGATATCTTTCCATTTATTGGTGTGTTTTGCAATGTCTTCATCAATGTCTTCAAGTTTTCAGTGTGCAGGTCTTTCACCTCCTTGGTTGACTTTATTCCCAGGTATTTTGTTCTTTTTCATGCAGTTGTAAATAGGCTTGCTTTCTTTCTCTTCCTGATGGTTCATTATTAGTGTTTAGAAATGCAACTGGTTTCTGTGTATTGATTTTGCAACTTTACTGAATTTATTTATTAGTTTTAATCGTTTTTTTATGGAATGAAGTGGAAAATTGGAATTCAAAAATCCCACTCTTTCTACCATATCCAGGTCGTCCACAACACGGAGGACAGTGGCTCCTAATATAACCTTCCCACAGTGCCTCTAAATGACATGTGGACTTTGGGTGAACTGGATCTGGGTAAGGCTTGGCTTCTATATGGAAGTTTGATGTTTTCTCTGCTTTTCTGGCATGCTGTTGACATACATGATGTTTTGAAAAGTAATTGACTTTCCAGTAATTTCAAACATACAACTTTACATACATAAAAACAAGTCTTGTACCTTGATTAAATATACTCCTAAATATTGATGTTGACATTATTACAAATGGAATTGTTCTCAGAAATTCTTTTTCAGATTATTTTTTGCCAGCGTATGCATATAAGATAGATTTTCATGAATTGATATTTTGTTCTATAACTTTGCTTATTACTTAGTTAATTAGCTCAAATAATTTCTTTGCTGATTATAGGTAGTTTCATATATAAGATGATGTGACCTATGTTCTGTGAAGAGACACGGTTTTAATTTTTCCATTCACCCATGGATGCCTTTTATTTCTTTCCTCAAGATTCTGGGTAGAACTTCCAGTACACTATTGAGTAACAGTTATGAAGGGCAGCTTCCTGGCCCTGTTCCTGATTTCAGGAGTAAATCTTTCAGTCTTTAACGTTGAGCATGATGTTTGCTGTGGCTTTTTGTACTACTCTTTTCCCTATTGAACCAATTTACTTTTATTCCTGCTTTCTTGAGTGTTTTTCATGAAATAACACTGGATTTTCATTGTAGATTTTTTGCATTAATTGATATGGTTATGTGTTTTTGCTTCACACCATTATTGTGGTTGAATACATTGCTTACTTTTAATATGTTGAGCAACCCGAAATTCCTGGTGTAGAGATACTTGCTTATGGCATTATCCATTTAAAGTTCTGTTGGTTTCATGTTGCTATTATTGTGTGATAGATTTTTACATTCATATTTATAAGTTGTACTGGGGTAGTTTTCTTGTTTTTTTCCTGTATTTTTAAAATCGTTTTTAAAATAGTGGTTTTATTTCATTTTAATTATTTATTTATTTTGGCCATGTCCCATGGCTTGTGGGATCTTAGTTCCCCAGTCAGGGATCGAACCTGAGCCCTTGGCAGTGAAAGCACAGAGTCCTAACCACTGGGCCACCAGGGAATTCCCCAGTTTTCTTTGTCAAGATGTATTTGTATAATCTGATTAGACTTGGCTTGGTGTAAGTGGTTTGGAGGGTTAGCATTAGGGCTGGGGCTGGTGTGAGGGTTGGGGCTGTGTATGGTTTATGGTTGCTGTGATGGTTTAAGTTTTATGGTTAATGAGTTATTTATGGGTATGGTTAATGAATATATTTTATGGTTTGCTTATGGTTATGGTTTTGCTTATTGGTTAAGGCTTATGGTTTTGGTCTCAGGGTGTTAGGGTTCTGTGTTAGAGTGGGTGTTAGGGTATGGGTGAGAATTGGGGTACAGGTAGGATGTGGGTAGAGCATGGGTTAGGGTAAGGTACAGGTTTAGGGTACGGGTTAGGCTAAGGTTAGGTCAGGGCTTAGGGTCAGGATCAGAGTTTAGGGTTAGGGTCCATGTCAGGATTAGCATCAAGGTTGAGCGAGGCCGTTGTTTTCTGCTCCTCCAGTGCTGGATTCTCATTGATACATAAATGAAATGTCTGCTCTGGTCACCCACTGTTTCAAATTGAGCTCAGCCTTAGTCAAGGGTTCTTAGGGCCTCAGAGGTCATGCAGGGTTTCCCTCCACCCTCCCTCCTGGGAAGGGTGATGCAGGCCCCACTCTGTCTGGGCAGCCCCAGGTCCAGCATGACCCTGACATGCAGGATACTAAGTAGACGTGATGTAAGACTTGGTTGCATCAGTCTGCCAGCCCCCAGGGGCTGCCTTTTTTTTTCTCTTAATTAATTAATTAATTAACTTTGGGCTGTGTTGGGTCTGCATTGCTGCACGGAGGCTTTCTCTAGTTGCGGCAAGAGGGGGCTTCTCATTGCGGTGGCTTCTCTTGATGCAGAGCACAGGCTCTAAGCACGTGGGCTTCAGCAGTTGGGGCTCGCGGGTTCTAGAGCGCAGGCTCAGTAGTTGTGGTACACCGGCTTAGTTGCTCCACAGCATGTGGGATCTTCCCGGACCAGGGCTCAAACCCGTGTCCCCTGCATTGGCAGGTGGATTCTTAACCACTGCGCCACCAGGGAAGTCTGGTGTTGCGTTCGTGAGGGCTGGTGGGGAGCTCTTGGGACTGGACGGATCCTTTGTTCCATCTGCACGGGTGTCCAAGCAGCTCTCAGAACAGCCCTTGGCCTCTGAGCATCCAGGCAGGCACCCACGTTCCTCCAGCTCAGGTTAGCCTTGGCCCCTCCAGCCCCCGTGGCCAATTACTGAGCTGATTGTGTCTTTACTCTTTAAAATTAAATCACTCTCTCCAGGTGGGCGAGAAGTTTACTTGTGAACTTCGTTAGGGTTTGGGGTTAGGGTTTAAGGGTTAGGGCTAGGGCTAGGGGTTAGGGTTATGCTTATGGTTGGGTTAGGGTTACGGGTTAGGGTTAGGGTTGAGGTTTAGGGTTAGGGTTAGTGTTGGGTTATGGTTAGGGTTAAGGTAGGGTTAGGGTTGGGTTAGGGTTAGGGTTAGGGTTAGGGTTTAGGGTTAGGGTGTCCAGCCTTACGTCCCATTCAGCTGTGGGTGTAGATGTGGTCAGTCCAGTTGCATCACAGCCCCTGATTGAATTTTGTAAGAATTCCTCTCTCTCTCTCACTGTCTTTTTTTTTATAATTAATTTTTATAATGGGGTGTAGCTGATTTGCAATGTTGTGTTTCTTGGTGCTGTACATCCACCTGAGTCACTTACAGAGAGACATCAATAAATTCTTTTCTAGTTTCTAGTAGTCAGATGTATGTTTTTTCTGTGAATAGAGTGTGCTGAGTCCAGTTCCTTGAACAATGAGTATGTCTTGGCGATTACATTATTGGCGTATGGAACGGTATCTGTGCCAATTTCAACCTCCTGGTTTATGCATCACCGCACCACACTTTTCTCCTTAAGCAGCCATAAGTGTGTTTTGTAAATGTGTGATGGTGTTCTGTTTGTAATTCAGTTCATGGTTGGCGATTTTTAGATTCCCTTTATAAGTGATATCTTATGATAAGTTTCTCTTGCTGTCTAACTTCTTTCACTCTCAATGACCATACATAAGTCCCCCTGAGTTTCTGCAACTGGCCTCATTTCATTGATTTCAGGGCTGAGGAATATTCCGTTGTGCTTAAGTGCCAAATTTTCTTTCACCGTTTTTTCCTTCCAAGGACTCTTAAGTTGTACCCAAGTGGAGGCTGTTGTAAACATAGCAGCAGTAAATAGGGTGCCTGCGTCCTGTGGATTTTTGGTTTTTCCAAAATATAGGCCCATGAGTGGAAGCGCCCTATGCTTCGTAGCTCTGTTTTTTAGATGTTTCAGGAAACACAGCACACTTCTCCAGAGTGGCCGTTGGCAATTTACATTCCCCCTTCAGCATAACAAGGCTCCCTTTTCTCCTCTCCTTGTCCTGCATATCTGGTTTTTACCCTTTGTGAGGATGGTCCTTTTTTCTGACTCGAAGTGATACCTCTTTGTAGTGTTGATTTGCATTGCCCGCTTCTTTGTTTGGCCAAAAAGGGCGTATGCGTTTTTCCTGAATATATTCTGTTAGTTAAATTTGAGAGACAGCTTTTTTTTTAAATTGATTAATTAATTAATTTATTTTTGGCTGCGTTGGGTCTTCGTTTCTGTGCGAAGGCTTTCTCTAGTTGTGGCAAGCGGGGGCCACTCTTCATCGCAGTGCGCGGGCCTCTCACTATCGCGGCCTCTCTTGTTGCGGAGCACAGGCTCCAGACGCGCAGGCTCAGTAGTTGTGGCTCACGGGCCTAGTTGCTCCGCGGCATGTGGGATCTTCCCAGACCAGGGCTCGAAGCCGTGTCCCCTGCATTAGCCGGCAGATTCTCAACCACTGCGCCACCAGGGAAGCCCCTTGAATAGTTTTGTATTTAAAGTTTGTCTGTGGGGACTTCCCTGGTGACGCAGTGGTTAAGAGTCCGCCTGCCAATGCAGGGGACACGGGCTCGAGCCCTGGTCCGGGAAGCTCCCACATGCCGCAGAGCAACCAAGCCTGCGCGGCACAACTACTGAAGCCTGCGCGCCTAGAGCCCGTGCTCGCCCACAAGAGAAGCCACCGCAATGAGAAGCCCGTGCACCGCAATGAAGAGTAGCCCTGCTCGACGCAACTAGAGAAAGCCCACATGCAGCAACGAAGACCCAATGCAGCCAAACATAAATTATAAACTAAAATAAAATTTGCCTCTGAATAACTTTGAGTGAATTTGGTATAAGTTGTAAAGTTTGCATCTACATTCACTTCATTCCAAATGGTTTCCAATTAATTGTTCCTTAACTACTTTTAGAAAAGTTTTGGGATAGAGACTCCATTTTAGTTTGAATGTCCAGTTTAATGGATTCAGCAGTCCTGTCAGTAGGGCACGCTGCCTCCAGTGACCTGTGAGGGAGGCGCGGCCTGCACTTCCTGCACTGACCACAGGGTGGCGCCGAGTTCGCCTCTCTGACCCACAGCGCATGCTCGTTCCCTGCGAACTCGATTGTGAGGTCAGCTGAGAGCAGTTGAGCCTCCTCAGGCGCGGGGGCGGGGGCGGGGGCGGGGGCCTTCGGGTAGGACGCCAGGCTCAGCGTCTCTGCTGAGAGGAGCTCGGTCTCCATCTCCTTAGGACTCGCTGGGGTTTCGGCTTCAGGACAAAGTGGGGCTGCGTCCACGCTGACTAGGGAACTAGGTTTCCTGAGGACCCAGGTGATGCCTGAGGAAAAGGTGAAGAGACGGTGAGGAAAAGTGGGGAGAAGCTTCCTGTGGGCGACTGACCGTTGAGGGGGTCCGTCTTCGTGTGAGCAAGGGAGGGCTTGGCGTGGAAAGCTGGGTGTTTGGTCAGGTTTGTGTGCAGGGTAGCCAGCGTGAGTTATGGGGCGTCCAGTTTTCCCAGCACCATTTATCGTGGGGAGTGTCATGCTCCTTGGTGTGTCCTTGGTCCCTGTGTCATAAATTCACCGACCCCGTCCGTGTGGGTTGAATTCTGGTCTCTCTGTCCTGTTCCTCTGGTCCCTGTGCCCGTTTTGAGCCAGTTCCACGCTGTTTTGGTGACTGTAGCTTCTCAGCAGAGTGTGACGTCAGGGAGGGAGATGCCTCCAGCCCGTTCTCTTTTTTCAGGGTTTCTTTGGCTATTTGGGGTCCTTTGTGGTTCCCCACAGATATTAGGAGGATTTGCTCTATTTGGGGGGAAAATACCATGGAAGTTTGGGAGGGATTGCATTCACTGTGTCCACTGCTTTGGGTAGCATGGATGTTTTAACAATATTAATTGTTCCATTCCATGAGAACAGGATATCTTTCCATTTATTGGTGTGTTTTGCAATGTCTTCATCAATGTCTTCAAGTTTTCAGTGTGCAGGTCTTTCACCTCCTTGGTTGACTTTATTCCCAGGTATTTTGTTCTTTTTCATGCAGTTGTAAATAGGGTTGCTTTCTTTCTCTTCCTGATGGTTCATTATTAGTGTTTAGAAATGCAACTGGTTTCTGTGTATTGATTTTGCAACTTTACTGAATTTATTTATTAGTTTTAATCGTTTTTTTATGGAATGAAGTGGAAAATTGGAATTCAAAAATCCAACTCTTTCTACCATATCCAGGTCGTCCACAACACGGAGGACAGTGGCTCCTAATATAACCTTCCCACAGTGCCTCTAAATGACATGTGGACTTTGGGTGAACTGGATCTGGGTAAGGCTTGGCTTCTATATGGAAGTTTGATGTTTTCTCTGCTTTTCTGGCATGCTGTTGACATACATGATGTTTTGAAAAGTAATTGACTTTCCAGTAATTTCAAACATACAACTTTACATACATAAAAACAAGTCTTGTACCTTGATTAAATATACTCCTAAATATTGATGTTGACATTATTACAAATGGAATTGTTCTCAGAAATTCTTTTTCAGATTATTTTTTGCCAGCGTATGCATATAAGATAGATTTTCATGAATTGATATTTTGTTCTATAACTTTGCTTATTACTTAGTTAATTAGCTCAAATAATTTCTTTGCTGATTATAGGTAGTTTCATATATAAGATGATGTGACCTATGTTCTGTGAAGAGACACGGTTTTAATTTTTCCATTCACCCATGGATGCCTTTTATTTCTTTCCTCAAGATTCTGGGTAGAACTTCCAGTACACTATTGAGTAACAGTTATGAAGGGCAGCTTCCTGGCCCTGTTCCTGATTTCAGGAGTAAATCTTTCAGTCTTTAACGTTGAGCATGATGTTTGCTGTGGCTTTTTGTACTACTCTTTTCCCTATTGAACCAATTTACTTTTATTCCTGCTTTCTTGAGTGTTTTTCATGAAATAACACTGGATTTTCATTGTAGATTTTTTGCATTAATTGATATGGTTATGTGTTTTTGCTTCACACCATTATTGTGGTTGAATACATTGCTTACTTTTAATATGTTGAGCAACCCGAAATTCCTGGTGTAGAGATACTTGCTTATGGCATTATCCATTTAAAGTTCTGTTGGTTTCATGTTGCTATTATTGTGTGATAGATTTTTACATTCATATTTATAAGTTGTACTGGGGTAGTTTTCTTGTTTTTTTCCTGTATTTTTAAAATCGTTTTTAAAATAGTGGTTTTATTTCATTTTAATTATTTATTTATTTTGGCCATGTCCCATGGCTTGTGGGATCTTAGTTCCCCAGTCAGGGATCGAACCCGAGCCCTTGGCAGTGAAAGCACAGAGTCCTAACCACTGGGCCACCAGGGAATTCCCCAGTTTTCTTTGTCAAGATGTATTTGTATAATCTGATTAGACTTGGCTTGGTGTAAGTGGTTTGGAGGGTTAGCATTAGGGCTGGGGCTGGTGTGAGGGTTGGGGCTGTGTATGGTTTATGGTTGCTGTGATGGTTTAAGTTTTATGGTTAATGAGTTATTTATGGGTATGGTTAATGAATATATTTTATGGTTTGCTTATGGTTATGGTTTTGCTTATTGGTTAAGGCTTATGGTTTTGGTCTCAGGGTGTTAGGGTTCTGTGTTAGAGTGGGTGTTAGGGTATGGGTGAGAATTGGGGTACAGGTAGGATGTGGGTAGAGCATGGGTTAGGGTAAGGTACAGGTTTAGGGTACGGGTTAGGCTAAGGTTAGGTCAGGGCTTAGGGTCAGGATCAGAGTTTAGGGTTAGGGTCCATGTCAGGATTAGCATCAAGGTTGAGCGAGGCCGTTGTTTTCTGCTCCTCCAGTGCTGGATTCTCATTGATACATAAATGAAATGTCTGCTCTGGTCACCCACTGTTTCAAATTGAGCTCAGCCTTAGTCAAGGGTTCTTAGGGCCTCAGAGGTCATGCAGGGTTTCCCTCCACCCTCCCTCCTGGGAAGGGTGATGCAGGCCCCACTCTGTCTGGGCAGGCCCAGGTCCAGCATGACCCTGACATGCAGGATACTAAGTAAACGTGATGTAAGACTTGGTTGCATCAGTCTGCCAGCCCCCAGGGGCTGCCTTTTTTTTTCTCTTAATTAATTAATTAATTAACTTTGGGCTGTGTTGGGTCTGCATTGCTGCACGGAGGCTTTCTCTAGTTGCGGCAAGAGGGGGCTTCTCATTGCGGTGGCTTCTCTTGATGCAGAGCACAGGCTCTAAGCACGTGGGCTTCAGCAGTTGGGGCTCGCGGGTTCTAGAGCGCAGGCTCAGTAGTTGTGGTACACCGGCTTAGTTGCTCCACAGCATGTGGGATCTTCCCGGACCAGGGCTCAAACCCGTGTCCCCTGCATTGGCAGGTGGATTCTTAACCACTGCGCCACCAGGGAAGTCTGGTGTTGCGTTCGTGAGGGCTGGTGGGGAGCTCTTGGGACTGGACGGATCCTTTGTTCCATCTGCACGGGTGTCCAAGCAGCTCTCAGAACAGCCCTTGGCCTCTGAGCATCCAGGCAGGCACCCACGTTCCTCCAGCTCAGGTTAGCCTTGGCCCCTCCAGCCCCCGTGGCCAATTACTGAGCTGATTGTGTCTTTACTCTTTAAAATTAAATCACTCTCTCCAGGTGGGCGAGAAGTTTACTTGTGAACTTCGTTAGGGTTTGGGGTTAGGGTTTAAGGGTTAGGGCTAGGGCTAGGGGTTAGGGTTATGCTTATGGTTGGGTTAGGGTTACGGGTTAGGGTTAGGGTTGAGGTTTAGGGTTAGGGTTAGTGTTGGGTTATGGTTAGGGTTAAGGTAGGGTTAGGGTTGGGTTAGGGTTAGGGTTAGGGTTCGGGTTTAGGGTTAGGGTGTCCAGCCTTACGTCCCATTCAGCTGTGGGTGTAGATGTGGTCAGTCCAGTTGCATCACAGCCCCTGATTGAATTTTGTAAGAATTCCTCTCTCTCTCTCACTGTCTTTTTTTTTATAATTAATTTTTATAATGGGGTGTAGCTGATTTGCAATGTTGTGTTTCTTGGTGCTGTACATCCACCTGAGTCACTTACAGAGAGACATCAATAAATTCTTTTCTAGTTTCTAGTAGTCAGATGTATGTTTTTTCTGTGAATAGAGTGTGCTGAGTCCAGTTCCTTGAACAATGAGTATGTCTTGGCGATTACATTATTGGCGTATGGAACGGTATCTGTGCCAATTTCAACCTCCTGGTTTATGCATCACCGCACCACACTTTTCTCCTTAAGCAGCCATAAGTGTGTTTTGTAAATGTGTGATGGTGTTCTGTTTGTAATTCAGTTCATGGTTGGCGATTTTTAGATTCCCTTTATAAGTGATATCTTATGATAAGTTTCTCTTGCTGTCTAACTTCTTTCACTCTCAATGACCATACATAAGTCCCCCTGAGTTTCTGCAACTGGCCTCATTTCATTGATTTCAGGGCTGAGGAATATTCCGTTGTGCTTAAGTGCCAAATTTTCTTTCACCGTTTTTTCCTTCCAAGGACTCTTAAGTTGTACCCAAGTCGAGGCTGTTGTAAACATAGCAGCAGTAAATAGGGTGCCTGCGTCCTGTGGATTTTTGGTTTTTCCAAAATATAGGCCCATGAGTGGAAGCGCCCTATGCTTCGTAGCTCTGTTTTTTAGATGTTTCAGGAAACACAGCACACTTCTCCAGAGTGGCCGTTGGCAATTTACATTCCCCCTTCAGCATAACAAGGCTCCCTTTTCTCCTCTCCTTGTCCTGCATATCTGGTTTTTACCCTTTGTGAGGATGGTCCTTTTTTCTGACTCGAAGTGATACCTCTTTGTAGTGTTGATTTGCATTGCCCGCTTCTTTGTTTGGCCAAAAAGGGCGTATGCGTTTTTCCTGAATATATTCTGTTAGTTAAATTTGAGAGACAGCTTTTTTTTTAAATTGATTAATTAATTAATTTATTTTTGGCTGCGTTGGGTCTTCGTTTCTGTGCGAAGGCTTTCTCTAGTTGTGGCAAGCGGGGGCCACTCTTCATCGCGGTGCGCGGGCCTCTCACTATCGCGGCCTCTCTTGTTGCGGAGCACAGGCTCCAGACGCGCAGGCTCAGTAGTTGTGGCTCACGGGCCTAGTTGCTCCGCGGCATGTGGGATCTTCCCAGACCAGGGCTCGAAGCCGTGTCCCCTGCATTAGCCGGCAGATTCTCAACCACTGCGCCACCAGGGAAGCCCCTTGAATAGTTTTGTATTTAAAGTTTGTCTGTGGGGACTTCCCTGGTGACGCAGTGGTTAAGAGTCCGCCTGCCAATGCAGGGGACACGGGCTCGAGCCCTGGTCCGGGAAGCTCCCACATGCCGCAGAGCAACCAAGCCTGCGCGGCACAACTACTGAAGCCTGCGCGCCTAGAGCCCGTGCTCGCCCACAAGAGAAGCCACCGCAATGAGAAGCCCGTGCACCGCAATGAAGAGTAGCCCTGCTCGACGCAACTAGAGAAAGCCCACATGCAGCAACGAAGACCCAATGCAGCCAAACATAAATTATAAACTAAAATAAAATTTGCCTCTGAATAACTTTGAGTGAATTTGGTATAAGTTGTAAAGTTTGCATCTACATTCACTTCATTCCAAATGGTTTCCAATTAATTGTTCCTTAACTACTTTTAGAAAAGTTTTGGGATAGAGACTCCATTTTAGTTTGAATGTCCAGTTTAATGGATTCAGCAGTCCTGTCAGTAGGGCACGCTGCCTCCAGTGACCTGTGAGGGAGGCGCGGCCTGCACTTCCTGCACTGACCACAGGGTGGCGCCGAGTTCGCCTCTCTGACCCACAGCGCATGCTCGTTCCCTGCGAACTCGATTGTGAGGTCAGCTGAGAGCAGTTGAGCCTCCTCAGGCGCGGGGGCGGGGGCGGGGGCGGGGGCCTTCGGGTAGGACGCCAGGCTCAGCGTCTCTGCTGAGAGGAGCTCGGTCTCCATCTCCTTAGGACTCGCTGGGGTTTCGGCTTCAGGACAAAGTGGGGCTGCGTCCACGCTGACTAGGGAACTAGGTTTCCTGAGGACCCAGGTGATGCCTGAGGAAAAGGTGAAGAGACGGTGAGGAAAAGTGGGGAGAAGCTTCCTGTGGGCGACTGACCGTTGAGGGGGTCCGTCTTCGTGTGAGCAAGGGAGGGCTTGGCGTGGAAAGCTGGGTGTTTGGTCAGGTTTGTGTGCAGGGTAGCCAGCGTGAGTTATGGGGCGTCCAGTTTTCCCAGCACCATTTATCGTGGGGAGTGTCATGCTCCTTGGTGTGTCCTTGGTCCCTGTGTCATAAATTCACCGACCCCGTCCGTGTGGGTTGAATTCTGGTCTCTCTGTCCTGTTCCTCTGGTCCCTGTGCCCGTTTTGAGCCAGTTCCACGCTCTTTTGGTGACTGTAGCTTCTCAGCAGAGTGTGACGTCAGGGAGGGAGATGCCTCCAGCCCGTTCTCTTTTTTCAGGGTTTCTTTGGCTCTTTGGGGTCCTTTGTGGTTCCCCACAGATATTAGGAGGATTTGCTCTATTTGGGGGGAAAATACCATGGAAGTTTGGGAGGGATTGCATTCACTGTGTCCACTGCTTTGGGTAGCATGGATGTTTTAACAATATTAATTGTTCCATTCCATGAGAACAGGATATCTTTCCATTTATTGGTGTGTTTTGCAATGTCTTCATCAATGTCTTCAAGTTTTCAGTGTGCAGGTCTTTCACCTCCTTGGTTGACTTTATTCCCAGGTATTTTGTTCTTTTTGATGCAGTTGTAAATAGGGTTGCTTTCTTTCTCTTCCTGATGGTTCATTATTAGTGTTTAGAAATGCAACTGGTTTCTGTGTATTGATTTTGCAACTTTACTGAATTTATTTATTAGTTTTAATCGTTTTTTTATGGAATGAAGTGGAAAATTGGAATTCAAAAATCCCACTCTTTCTACCATATCCAGGTCGTCCACAACACGGAGGACAGTGGCTCCTAATATAACCTTCCCACAGTGCCTCTAAATGACATGTGGACTTTGGGTGAACTGGATCTGGGTAAGGCTTGGCTTCTATATGGAAGTTTGATGTTTTCTCTGCTTTTCTGGCATGCTCTTGACATACATGATGTTTTGAAAAGTAATTGACTTTCCAGTAATTTCAAACATACAACTTTACATACATAAAAACAAGTCTTGTACCTTGATTAAATATACTCCTAAATATTGATGTTGACATTATTACAAATGGAATTGTTCTCAGAAATTCTTTTTCAGATTATTTTTTGCCAGCGTATGCATATAAGATAGATTTTCATGAATTGATATTTTGTTCTATAACTTTGCTTATTACTTAGTTAATTAGCTCAAATAATTTCTTTGCTGATTATAGGTAGTTTCATATATAAGATGATGTGACCTATGTTCTGTGAAGAGACACGGTTTTAATTTTTCCATTCACCCATGGATGCCTTTTATTTCTTTCCTCAAGATTCTGGGTAGAACTTCCAGTACACTATTGAGTAACAGTTATGAAGGGCAGCTTCCTGGCCCTGTTCCTGATTTCAGGAGTAAATCTTTCAGTCTTTAACGTTGAGCATGATGTTTGCTGTGGCTTTTTGTACTACTCTTTTCCCTATTGAACCAATTTACTTTTATTCCTGCTTTCTTGAGTGTTTTTCATGAAATAACACTGGATTTTCATTGTAGATTTTTTGCATTAATTGATATGGTTATGTGTTTTTGCTTCACACCATTATTGTGGTTGAATACATTGCTTACTTTTAATATGTTGAGCAACCCGAAATTCCTGGTGTAGAGATACTTGCTTATGGCATTATCCATTTAAAGTTCTGTTGGTTTCATGTTGCTATTATTGTGTGATAGATTTTTACATTCATATTTATAAGTTGTACTGGGGTAGTTTTCTTGTTTTTTTCCTGTATTTTTAAAATCGTTTTTAAAATAGTGGTTTTATTTCATTTTAATTATTTATTTATTTTGGCCATGTCCCATGGCTTGTGGGATCTTAGTTCCCCAGTCAGGGATCGAACCCGAGCCCTTGGCAGTGAAAGCACAGAGTCCTAACCACTGGGCCACCAGGGAATTCCCCAGTTTTCTTTGTCAAGATGTATTTGTATAATCTGATTAGACTTGGCTTGGTGTAAGTGGTTTGGAGGGTTAGCATTAGGGCTGGGGCTGGTGTGAGGGTTGGGGCTGTGTATGGTTTATGGTTGCTGTGATGGTTTAAGTTTTATGGTTAATGAGTTATTTATGGGTATGGTTAATGAATATATTTTATGGTTTGCTTATGGTTATGGTTTTGCTTATTGGTTAAGGCTTATGGTTTTGGTCTCAGGGTGTTAGGGTTCTGTGTTAGAGTGGGTGTTAGGGTATGGGTGAGAATTGGGGTACAGGTAGGATGTGGGTAGAGCATGGGTTAGGGTAAGGTACAGGTTTAGGGTACGGGTTAGGCTAAGGTTAGGTCAGGGCTTAGGTTCAGGATCAGAGTTTAGGGTTAGGGTCCATGTCAGGATTAGCATCAAGGTTGAGCGAGGCCGTTGTTTTCTGCTCCTCCAGTGCTGGATTCTCATTGATACATAAATGAAATGTCTGCTCTGGTCACCCACTGTTTCAAATTGAGCTCAGCCTTAGTCAAGGGTTCTTAGGGCCTCAGAGGTCATGCAGGGTTTCCCTCCACCCTCCCTCCTGGGAAGGGTGATGCAGGCCCCACTCTGTCTGGGCAGCCCCAGGTCCAGCATGACCCTGACATGCAGGATACTAAGTAGACGTGATGTAAGACTTGGTTGCATCAGTCTGCCAGCCCCCAGGGGCTGCCTTTTTTTTCTCTTAATTAATTAATTAATTAACTTTGGGCTGTGTTGGGTCTGCATTGCTGCACGGAGGCTTTCTCTAGTTGCGGCAAGAGGGGGCTTCTCATTGCGGTGGCTTCTCTTGATGCAGAGCACAGGCTCTAAGCACGTGGGCTTCAGCAGTTGGGGCTCGCGGGTTCTAGAGCGCAGGCTCAGTAGTTGTGGTACACCGGCTTAGTTGCTCCACAGCATGTGGGATCTTCCCGGACCAGGGCTCAAACCCGTGTCCCCTGCATTGGCAGGTGGATTCTTAACCACTGCGCCACCAGGGAAGTCTGGTGTTGCGTTCGTGAGGGCTGGTGGGGAGCTCTTGGGACTGGACGGATCCTTTGTTCCATCTGCACGGGTGTCCAAGCAGCTCTCAGAACAGCCCTTGGCCTCTGAGCATCCAGGCAGGCACCCACGTTCCTCCAGCTCAGGTTAGCCTTGGCCCCTCCAGCCCCCGTGGCCAATTACTGAGCTGATTGTGTCTTTACTCTTTAAAATTAAATCACTCTCTCCAGGTGGGCGAGAAGTTTACTTGTGAACTTCGTTAGGGTTTGGGGTTAGGGTTTAAGGGTTAGGGCTAGGGCTAGGGGTTAGGGTTATGCTTATGGTTGGGTTAGGGTTACGGGTTAGGGTTAGGGTTGAGGTTTAGGGTTAGGGTTAGTGTTGGGTTATGGTTAGGGTTAAGGTAGGGTTAGGGTTGGGTTAGGGTTAGGGTTAGGGTTAGGGTTTAGGGTTAGGGTGTCCAGCCTTACGTCCCATTCAGCTGTGGGTGTAGATGTGGTCAGTCCAGTTGCATCACAGCCCCTGATTGAATTTTGTAAGAATTCCTCTCTCTCTCTCACTGTCTTTTTTTTTATAATTAATTTTTATAATGGGGTGTAGCTGATTTGCAATGTTGTGTTTCTTGGTGCTGTACATCCACCTGAGTCACTTACAGAGAGACATCAATAAATTCTTTTCTAGTTTCTAGTAGTCAGATGTATGTTTTTTCTGTGAATAGAGTGTGCTGAGTCCAGTTCCTTGAACAATGAGTATGTCTTGGCGATTACATTATTGGCGTATGGAACGGTATCTGTGCCAATTTCAACCTCCTGGTTTATGCATCACCGCACCACACTTTTCTCCTTAAGCAGCCATAAGTGTGTTTTGTAAATGTGTGATGGTGTTCTGTTTGTAATTCAGTTCATGGTTGGCGATTTTTAGATTCCCTTTATAAGTGATATCTTATGATAAGTTTCTCTTGCTGTCTAACTTCTTTCACTCTCAATGACCATACATAAGTCCCCCTGAGTTTCTGCAACTGGCCTCATTTCATTGATTTCAGGGCTGAGGAATATTCCGTTGTGATTAAGTGCCAAATTTTCTTTCACCGTTTTTTCCTTCCAAGGACTCTTAAGTTGTACCCAAGTCGAGGCTGTTGTAAACATAGCAGCAGTAAATAGGGTGCCTGCGTCCTGTGGATTTTTGGTTTTTCCAAAATATAGGCCCATGAGTGGAAGCGCCCTATGCTTCGTAGCTCTGTTTTTTAGATGTTTCAGGAAACACAGCACACTTCTCCAGAGTGGCCGTTGGCAATTTACATTCCCCCTTCAGCATAACAAGGCTCCCTTTTCTCCTCTCCTTGTCCTGCATATCTGGTTTTTACCCTTTGTGAGGATGGTCCTTTTTTCTGACTCGAAGTGATACCTCTTTGTAGTGTTGATTTGCATTGCCCGCTTCTTTGTTTGGCCAAAAAGGGCGTATGCGTTTTTCCTGAATATATTCTGTTAGTTAAATTTGAGAGACAGCTTTTTTTTTAAATTGATTAATTAATTAATTTATTTTTGGCTGCGTTGGGTCTTCGTTTCTGTGCGAAGGCTTTCTCTAGTTGTGGCAAGCGGGGGCCACTCTTCATCGCGGTGCGCGGGCCTCTCACTATCGCGGCCTCTCTTGTTGCGGAGCACAGGCTCCAGACGCGCAGGCTCAGTAGTTGTGGCTCACGGGCCTAGTTGCTCCGCGGCATGTGGGATCTTCCCAGACCAGGGCTCGAAGCCGTGTCCCCTGCATTAGCCGGCAGATTCTCAACCACTGCGCCACCAGGGAAGCCCCTTGAATAGTTTTGTATTTAAAGTTTGTCTGTGGGGACTTCCCTGGTGACGCAGTGGTTAAGAGTCCGCCTGCCAATGCAGGGGACACGGGCTCGAGCCCTGGTCCGGGAAGCTCCCACATGCCGCAGAGCAACCAAGCCTGCGCGGCACAACTACTGAAGCCTGCGCGCCTAGAGCCCGTGCTCGCCCACAAGAGAAGCCACCGCAATGAGAAGCCCGTGCACCGCAATGAAGAGTAGCCCTGCTCGACGCAACTAGAGAAAGCCCACATGCAGCAACGAAGACCCAATGCAGCCAAACATAAATTATAAACTAAAATAAAATTTGCCTCTGAATAACTTTGAGTGAATTTGGTATAAGTTGTAAAGTTTGCATCTACATTCACTTCATTCCAAATGGTTTCCAATTAATTGTTCCTTAACTACTTTTAGAAAAGTTTTGGGATAGAGACTCCATTTTAGTTTGAATGTCCAGTTTAATGGATTCAGCAGTCCTGTCAGTAGGGCACGCTGCCTCCAGTGACCTGTGAGGGAGGCGCGGCCTGCACTTCCTGCACTGACCACAGGGTGGCGCCGAGTTCGCCTCTCTGACCCACAGCGCATGCTCGTTCCCTGCGAACTCGATTGTGAGGTCAGCTGAGAGCAGTTGAGCCTCCTCAGGCGCGGGGGCGGGGGCGGGGGCGGGGGCCTTCGGGTAGGACGCCAGGCTCAGCGTCTCTGCTGAGAGGAGCTCGGTCTCCATCTCCTTAGGACTCGCTGGGGTTTCGGCTTCAGGACAAAGTGGGGCTGCGTCCACGCTGACTAGGGAACTAGGTTTCCTGAGGACCCAGGTGATGCCTGAGGAAAAGGTGAAGAGACGGTGAGGAAAAGTGGGGAGAAGCTTCCTGTGGGCGACTGACCGTTGAGGGGGTCCGTCTTCGTGTGAACAAGGGAGGGCTTGGCGTGGAAAGCTGGGTTTTTGGTCAGGTTTGTGTGCAGGGTAGCCAGCGTGAGTTATGGGGCGTCCAGTTTTCCCAGCACCATTTATCGTGGGGAGTGTCATGCTCCTTGGTGTGTCCTTGGTCCCTGTGTCATAAATTCACCGACCCCGTCCGTGTGGGTTGAATTCTGGTCTCTCTGTCCTGTTCCTCTGGTCCCTGTGCCCGTTTTGAGCCAGTTCCACGCTCTTTTGGTGACTGTAGCTTCTCAGCAGAGTGTGACGTCAGGGAGGGAGATGCCTCCAGCCCGTTCTCTTTTTTCAGGGTTTCTTTGGCTCTTTGGGGTCCTTTGTGGTTCCCCACAGATATTAGGAGGATTTGCTCTATTTGGGGGGAAAATACCATGGAAGTTTGGGAGGGATTGCATTCACTGTGTCCACTGCTTTGGGTAGCATGGATGTTTTAACAATATTAATTGTTCCATTCCATGAGAACAGGATATCTTTCCATTTATTGGTGTGTTTTGCAATGTCTTCATCAATGTCTTCAAGTTTTCAGTGTGCAGGTCTTTCACCTCCTTGGTTGACTTTATTCCCAGGTATTTTGTTCTTTTTGATGCAGTTGTAAATAGGGTTGCTTTCTTTCTCTTCCTGATGGTTCATTATTAGTGTTTAGAAATGCAACTGGTTTCTGTGTATTGATTTTGCAACTTTACTGAATTTATTTATTAGTTTTAATCGTTTTTTTATGGAATGAAGTGGAAAATTGGAATTCAAAAATCCCACTCTTTCTACCATATCCAGGTCGTCCACAACACGGAGGACAGTGGCTCCTAATATAACCTTCCCACAGTGCCTCTAAATGACATGTGGACTTTGGGTGAACTGGATCTGGGTAAGGCTTGGCTTCTATATGGAAGTTTGATGTTTTCTCTGCTTTTCTGGCATGCTGTTGACATACATGATGTTTTGAAAAGTAATTGACTTTCCAGTAATTTCAAACATACAACTTTACATACATAAAAACAAGTCTTGTACCTTGATTAAATATACTCCTAAATATTGATGTTGACATTATTACAAATGGAATTGTTCTCAGAAATTCTTTTTCAGATTATTTTTTGCCAGCGTATGCATATAAGATAGATTTTCATGAATTGATATTTTGTTCTATAACTTTGCTTATTACTTAGTTAATTAGCTCAAATAATTTCTTTGCTGATTATAGGTAGTTTCATATATAAGATGATGTGACCTATGTTCTGTGAAGAGACACGGTTTTAATTTTTCCATTCACCCATGGATGCCTTTTATTTCTTTCCTCAAGATTCTGGGTAGAACTTCCAGTACACTATTGAGTAACAGTTATGAAGGGCAGCTTCCTGGCCCTGTTCCTGATTTCAGGAGTAAATCTTTCAGTCTTTAACGTTGAGCATGATGTTTGCTGTGGCTTTTTGTACTACTCTTTTCCCTATTGAACCAATTTACTTTTATTCCTGCTTTCTTGAGTGTTTTTCATGAAATAACACTGGATTTTCATTGTAGATTTTTTGCATTAATTGATATGGTTATGTGTTTTTGCTTCACACCATTATTGTGGTTGAATACATTGCTTACTTTTAATATGTTGAGCAACCCGAAATTCCTGGTGTAGAGATACTTGCTTATGGCATTATCCATTTAAAGTTCTGTTGGTTTCATGTTGCTATTATTGTGTGATAGATTTTTACATTCATATTTATAAGTTGTACTGGGGTAGTTTTCTTGTTTTTTTCCTGTATTTTTAAAATCGTTTTTAAAATAGTGGTTTTATTTCATTTTAATTATTTATTTATTTTGGCCATGTCCCATGGCTTGTGGGATCTTAGTTCCCCAGTCAGGGATCGAACCCGAGCCCTTGGCAGTGAAAGCACAGAGTCCTAACCACTGGGCCACCAGGGAATTCCCCAGTTTTCTTTGTCAAGATGTATTTGTATAATCTGATTAGACTTGGCTTGGTGTAAGTGGTTTGGAGGGTTAGCATTAGGGCTGGGGCTGGTGTGAGGGTTGGGGCTGTGTATGGTTTATGGTTGCTGTGATGGTTTAAGTTTTATGGTTAATGAGTTATTTATGGGTATGGTTAATGAATATATTTTATGGTTTGCTTATGGTTATGGTTTTGCTTATTGGTTAAGGCTTATGGTTTTGGTCTCAGGGTGTTAGGGTTCTGTGTTAGAGTGGGTGTTAGGGTATGGGTGAGAATTGGGGTACAGGTAGGATGTGGGTAGAGCATGGGTTAGGGTAAGGTACAGGTTTAGGGTACGGGTTAGGCTAAGGTTAGGTCAGGGCTTAGGGTCAGGATCAGAGTTTAGGGTTAGGGTCCATGTCAGGATTAGCATCAAGGTTGAGCGAGGCCGTTGTTTTCTGCTCCTCCAGTGCTGGATTCTCATTGATACATAAATGAAATGTCTGCTCTGGTCACCCACTGTTTCAAATTGAGCTCAGCCTTAGTCAAGGGTTCTTAGGGCCTCAGAGGTCATGCAGGGTTTCCCTCCACCCTCCCTCCTGGGAAGGGTGATGCAGGCCCCACTCTGTCTGGGCAGCCCCAGGTCCAGCATGACCCTGACATGCAGGATACTAAGTAGACGTGATGTAAGACTTGGTTGCATCAGTCTGCCAGCCCCCAGGGGCTGCCTTTTTTTTTCTCTTAATTAATTAATTAATTAACTTTGGGCTGTGTTGGGTCTGCATTGCTGCACGGAGGCTTTCTCTAGTTGCGGCAAGAGGGGGCTTCTCATTGCGGTGGCTTCTCTTGATGCAGAGCACAGGCTCTAAGCACGTGGGCTTCAGCAGTTGGGGCTCGCGGGTTCTAGAGCGCAGGCTCAGTAGTTGTGGTACACCGGCTTAGTTGCTCCACAGCATGTGGGATCTTCCCGGACCAGGGCTCAAACCCGTGTCCCCTGCATTGGCAGGTGGATTCTTAACCACTGCGCCACCAGGGAAGTCTGGTGTTGCGTTCGTGAGGGCTGGTGGGGAGCTCTTGGGACTGGACGGATCCTTTGTTCCATCTGCACGGGTGTCCAAGCAGCTCTCAGAACAGCCCTTGGCCTCTGAGCATCCAGGCAGGCACCCACGTTCCTCCAGCTCAGGTTAGCCTTGGCCCCTCCAGCCCCCGTGGCCAATTACTGAGCTGATTGTGTCTTTACTCTTTAAAATTAAATCACTCTCTCCAGGTGGGCGAGAAGTTTACTTGTGAACTTCGTTAGGGTTTGGGGTTAGGGTTTAAGGGTTAGGGCTAGGGCTAGGGGTTAGGGTTATGCTTATGGTTGGGTTAGGGTTACGGGTTAGGGTTAGGGTTGAGGTTTAGGGTTAGGGTTAGTGTTGGGTTATGGTTAGGGTTAAGGTAGGGTTAGGGTTGGGTTAGGGTTAGGGTTAGGGTTAGGGTTTAGGGTTAGGGTGTCCAGCCTTACGTCCCATTCAGCTGTGGGTGTAGATGTGGTCAGTCCAGTTGCATCACAGCCCCTGATTGAATTTTGTAAGAATTCCTCTCTCTCTCTCACTGTCTTTTTTTTTATAATTAATTTTTATAATGGGGTGTAGCTGATTTGCAATGTTGTGTTTCTTGGTGCTGTACATCCACCTGAGTCACTTACAGAGAGACATCAATAAATTCTTTTCTAGTTTCTAGTAGTCAGATGTATGTTTTTTCTGTGAATAGAGTGTGCTGAGTCCAGTTCCTTGAACAATGAGTATGTCTTGGCGATTACATTATTGGCGTATGGAACGGTATCTGTGCCAATTTCAACCTCCTGGTTTATGCATCACCGCACCACACTTTTCTCCTTAAGCAGCCATAAGTGTGTTTTGTAAATGTGTGATGGTGTTCTGTTTGTAATTCAGTTCATGGTTGGCGATTTTTAGATTCCCTTTATAAGTGATATCTTATGATAAGTTTCTCTTGCTGTCTAACTTCTTTCACTCTCAATGACCATACATAAGTCCCCCTGAGTTGCTGCAACTGGCCTCATTTCATTGATTTCAGGGCTGAGGAATATTCCGTTGTGCTTAAGTGCCAAATTTTCTTTCACCGTTTTTTCCTTCCAAGGACTCTTAAGTTGTACCCAAGTCGAGGCTGTTGTAAACATAGCAGCAGTAAATAGGGTGCCTGCGTCCTGTGGATTTTTGGTTTTTCCAAAATATAGGCCCATGAGTGGAAGCGCCCTATGCTTCGTAGCTCTGTTTTTTAGATGTTTCAGGAAACACAGCACACTTCTCCAGAGTGGCCGTTGGCAATTTACATTCCCCCTTCAGCATAACAAGGCTCCCTTTTCTCCTCTCCTTGTCCTGCATATCTGGTTTTTACCCTTTGTGAGGATGGTCCTTTTTTCTGACTCGAAGTGATACCTCTTTGTAGTGTTGATTTGCATTGCCCGCTTCTTTGTTTGGCCAAAAAGGGCGTATGCGTTTTTCCTGAATATATTCTGTTAGTTAAATTTGAGAGACAGCTTTTTTTTTAAATTGATTAATTAATTAATTTATTTTTGGCTGCGTTGGGTCTTCGTTTCTGTGCGAAGGCTTTCTCTAGTTGTGGCAAGCGGGGGCCACTCTTCATCGCGGTGCGCGGGCCTCTCACTATCGCGGCCTCTCTTGTTGCGGAGCACAGGCTCCAGACGCGCAGGCTCAGTAGTTGTGGCTCACGGGCCTAGTTGCTCCGCGGCATGTGGGATCTTCCCAGACCAGGGCTCGAAGCCGTGTCCCCTGCATTAGCCGGCAGATTCTCAACCACTGCGCCACCAGGGAAGCCCCTTGAATAGTTTTGTATTTAAAGTTTGTCTGTGGGGACTTCCCTGGTGACGCAGTGGTTAAGAGTCCGCCTGCCAATGCAGGGGACACGGGCTCGAGCCCTGGTCCGGGAAGCTCCCACATGCCGCAGAGCAACCAAGCCTGCGCGGCACAACTACTGAAGCCTGCGCGCCTAGAGCCCGTGCTCGCCCACAAGAGAAGCCACCGCAATGAGAAGCCCGTGCACCGCAATGAAGAGTAGCCCTGCTCGACGCAACTAGAGAAAGCCCACATGCAGCAACGAAGACCCAATGCAGCCAAACATATATTATAAACTAAAATAAAATTTGCCTCTGAATAACTTTGAGTGAATTTGGTATAAGTTGTAAAGTTTGCATCTACATTCACTTCATTCCAAATGGTTTCCAATTAATTGTTCCTTAACTACTTTTAGAAAAGTTTTGGGATAGAGACTCCATTTTAGTTTGAATGTCCAGTTTAATGGATTCAGCAGTCCTGTCAGTAGGGCACGCTGCCTCCAGTGACCTGTGAGGGAGGCGCGGCCTGCACTTCCTGCACTGACCACAGGGTGGCGCCGAGTTCGCCTCTCTGACCCACAGCGCATGCTCGTTCCCTGCGAACTCGATTGTGAGGTCAGCTGAGAGCAGTTGAGCCTCCTCAGGCGCGGGGGCGGGGGCGGGGGCGGGGGCCTTCGGGTAGGACGCCAGGCTCAGCGTCTCTGCTGAGAGGAGCTCGGTCTCCATCTCCTTAGGACTCGCTGGGGTTTCGGCTTCAGGACAAAGTGGGGCTGCGTCCACGCTGACTAGGGAACTAGGTTTCCTGAGGACCCAGGTGATGCCTGAGGAAAAGGTGAAGAGACGGTGAGGAAAAGTGGGGAGAAGCTTCCTGTGGGCGACTGACCGTTGAGGGGGTCCGTCTTCGTGTGAACAAGGGAGGGCTTGGCGTGGAAAGCTGGGTTTTTGGTCAGGTTTGTGTGCAGGGTAGCCAGCGTGAGTTATGGGGCGTCCAGTTTTCCCAGCACCATTTATCGTGGGGAGTGTCATGCTCCTTGGTGTGTCCTTGGTCCCTGTGTCATAAATTCACCGACCCCGTCCGTGTGGGTTGAATTCTGGTCTCTCTGTCCTGTTCCTCTGGTCCCTGTGCCCGTTTTGAGCCAGTTCCACGCTCTTTTGGTGACTGTAGCTTCTCAGCAGAGTGTGACGTCAGGGAGGGAGATGCCTCCAGCCCGTTCTCTTTTTTCAGGGTTTCTTTGGCTCTTTGGGGTCCTTTGTGGTTCCCCACAGATATTAGGAGGATTTGCTCTATTTGGGGGGAAAATACCATGGAAGTTTGGGAGGGATTGCATTCACTGTGTCCACTGCTTTGGGTAGCATGGATGTTTTAACAATATTAATTGTTCCATTCCATGAGAACAGGATATCTTTCCATTTATTGGTGTGTTTTGCAATGTCTTCATCAATGTCTTCAAGTTTTCAGTGTGCAGGTCTTTCACCTCCTTGGTTGACTTTATTCCCAGGTATTTTGTTCTTTTTCATGCAGTTGTAAATAGGGTTGCTTTCTTTCTCTTCCTGATGGTTCATTATTAGTGTTTAGAAATGCAACTGGTTTCTGTGTATTGATTTTGCAACTTTACTGAATTTATTTATTAGTTTTAATCGTTTTTTTATGGAATGAAGTGGAAAATTGGAATTCAAAAATCCCACTCTTTCTACCATATCCAGGTCGTCCACAACACGGAGGACAGTGGCTCCTAATATAACCTTCCCACAGTGCCTCTAAATGACATGTGGACTTTGGGTGAACTGGATCTGGGTAAGGCTTGGCTTCTATATGGAAGTTTGATGTTTTCTCTGCTTTTCTGGCATGCTGTTGACATACATGATGTTTTGAAAAGTAATTGACTTTCCAGTAATTTCAAACATACAACTTTACATACATAAAAACAAGTCTTGTACCTTGATTAAATATACTCCTAAATATTGATGTTGACATTATTACAAATGGAATTGTTCTCAGAAATTCTTTTTCAGATTATTTTTTGCCAGCGTATGCATATAAGATAGATTTTCATGAATTGATATTTTGTTCTATAACTTTGCTTATTACTTAGTTAATTAGCTCAAATAATTTCTTTGCTGATTATAGGTAGTTTCATATATAAGATGATGTGACCTATGTTCTGTGAAGAGACACGGTTTTAATTTTTCCATTCACCCATGGATGCCTTTTATTTCTTTCCTCAAGATTCTGGGTAGAACTTCCAGTACACTATTGAGTAACAGTTATGAAGGGCAGCTTCCTGGCCCTGTTCCTGATTTCAGGAGTAAATCTTTCAGTCTTTAACGTTGAGCATGATGTTTGCTGTGGCTTTTTGTACTACTCTTTTCCCTATTGAACCAATTTACTTTTATTCCTGCTTTCTTGAGTGTTTTTCATGAAATAACACTGGATTTTCATTGTAGATTTTTTGCATTAATTGATATGGTTATGTGTTTTTGCTTCACACCATTATTGTGGTTGAATACATTGCTTACTTTTAATATGTTGAGCAACCCGAAATTCCTGGTGTAGAGATACTTGCTTATGGCATTATCCATTTAAAGTTCTGTTGGTTTCATGTTGCTATTATTGTGTGATAGATTTTTACATTCATATTTATAAGTTGTACTGGGGTAGTTTTCTTGTTTTTTTCCTGTATTTTTAAAATCGTTTTTAAAATAGTGGTTTTATTTCATTTTAATTATTTATTTATTTTGGCCATGTCCCATGGCTTGTGGGATCTTAGTTCCCCAGTCAGGGATCGAACCCGAGCCCTTGGCAGTGAAAGCACAGAGTCCTAACCACTGGGCCACCAGGGAATTCCCCAGTTTTCTTTGTCAAGATGTATTTGTATAATCTGATTAGACTTGGCTTGGTGTAAGTGGTTTGGAGGGTTAGCATTAGGGCTGGGGCTGGTGTGAGGGTTGGGGCTGTGTATGGTTTATGGTTGCTGTGATGGTTTAAGTTTTATGGTTAATGAGTTATTTATGGGTATGGTTAATGAATATATTTTATGGTTTGCTTATGGTTATGGTTTTGCTTATTGGTTAAGGCTTATGGTTTTGGTCTCAGGGTGTTAGGGTTCTGTGTTAGAGTGGGTGTTAGGGTATGGGTGAGAATTGGGGTACAGGTAGGATGTGGGTAGAGCATGGGTTAGGGTAAGGTACAGGTTTAGGGTACGGGTTAGGCTAAGGTTAGGTCAGGGCTTAGGGTCAGGATCAGAGTTTAGGGTTAGGGTCCATGTCAGGATTAGCATCAAGGTTGAGCGAGGCCGTTGTTTTCTGCTCCTCCAGTGCTGGATTCTCATTGATACATAAATGAAATGTCTGCTCTGGTCACCCACTGTTTCAAATTGAGCTCAGCCTTAGTCAAGGGTTCTTAGGGCCTCAGAGGTCATGCAGGGTTTCCCTCCACCCTCCCTCCTGGGAAGGGTGATGCAGGCCCCACTCTGTCTGGGCAGCCCCAGGTCCAGCATGACCCTGACATGCAGGATACTAAGTAGACGTGATGTAAGACTTGGTTGCATCAGTCTGCCAGCCCCCAGGGGCTGCCTTTTTTTTTCTCTTAATTAATTAATTAATTAACTTTGGGCTGTGTTGGGTCTGCATTGCTGCACGGAGGCTTTCTCTAGTTGCGGCAAGAGGGGGCTTCTCATTGCGGTGGCTTCTCTTGATGCAGAGCACAGGCTCTAAGCACGTGGGCTTCAGCAGTTGGGGCTCGCGGGTTCTAGAGCGCAGGCTCAGTAGTTGTGGTACACCGGCTTAGTTGCTCCACAGCATGTGGGATCTTCCCGGACCAGGGCTCAAACCCGTGTCCCCTGCATTGGCAGGTGGATTCTTAACCACTGCGCCACCAGGGAAGTCTGGTGTTGCGTTCGTGAGGGCTGGTGGGGAGCTCTTGGGACTGGACGGATCCTTTGTTCCATCTGCACGGGTGTCCAAGCAGCTCTCAGAACAGCCCTTGGCCTCTGAGCATCCAGGCAGGCACCCACGTTCCTCCAGCTCAGGTTAGCCTTGGCCCCTCCAGCCCCCGTGGCCAATTACTGAGCTGATTGTGTCTTTACTCTTTAAAATTAAATCACTCTCTCCAGGTGGGCGAGAAGTTTACTTGTGAACTTCGTTAGGGTTTGGGGTTAGGGTTTAAGGGTTAGGGCTAGGGCTAGGGGTTAGGGTTATGCTTATGGTTGGGTTAGGGTTACGGGTTAGGGTTAGGGTTGAGGTTTAGGGTTAGGGTTAGTGTTGGGTTATGGTTAGGGTTAAGGTAGGGTTAGGGTTGGGTTAGGGTTAGGGTTAGGGTTAGGGTTTAGGGTTAGGGTGTCCAGCCTTACGTCCCATTCAGCTGTGGGTGTAGATGTGGTCAGTCCAGTTGCATCACAGCCCCTGATTGAATTTTGTAAGAATTCCTCTCTCTCTCTCACTGTCTTTTTTTTTATAATTAATTTTTATAATGGGGTGTAGCTGATTTGCAATGTTGTGTTTCTTGGTGCTGTACATCCACCTGAGTCACTTACAGAGAGACATCAATAAATTCTTTTCTAGTTTCTAGTAGTCAGATGTATGTTTTTTCTGTGAATAGAGTGTGCTGAGTCCAGTTCCTTGAACAATGAGTATGTCTTGGCGATTACATTATTGGCGTATGGAACGGTATCTGTGCCAATTTCAACCTCCTGGTTTATGCATCACCGCACCACACTTTTCTCCTTAAGCAGCCATAAGTGTGTTTTGTAAATGTGTGATGGTGTTCTGTTTGTAATTCAGTTCATGGTTGGCGATTTTTAGATTCCCTTTATAAGTGATATCTTATGATAAGTTTCTCTTGCTGTCTAACTTCTTTCACTCTCAATGACCATACATAAGTCCCCCTGAGTTGCTGCAACTGGCCTCATTTCATTGATTTCAGGGCTGAGGAATATTCCGTTGTGCTTAAGTGCCAAATTTTCTTTCACCGTTTTTTCCTTCCAAGGACTCTTAAGTTGTACCCAAGTCGAGGCTGTTGTAAACATAGCAGCAGTAAATAGGGTGCCTGCGTCCTGTGGATTTTTGGTTTTTCCAAAATATAGGCCCATGAGTGGAAGCGCCCTATGCTTCGTAGCTCTGTTTTTTAGATGTTTCAGGAAACACAGCACACTTCTCCAGAGTGGCCGTTGGCAATTTACATTCCCCCTTCAGCATAACAAGGCTCCCTTTTCTCCTCTCCTTGTCCTGCATATCTGGTTTTTACCCTTTGTGAGGATGGTCCTTTTTTCTGACTCGAAGTGATACCTCTTTGTAGTGTTGATTTGCATTGCCCGCTTCTTTGTTTGGCCAAAAAGGGCGTATGCGTTTTTCCTGAATATATTCTGTTAGTTAAATTTGAGAGACAGCTTTTTTTTTAAATTGATTAATTAATTAATTTATTTTTGGCTGCGTTGGGTCTTCGTTTCTGTGCGAAGGCTTTCTCTAGTTGTGGCAAGCGGGGGCCACTCTTCATCGCGGTGCGCGGGCCTCTCACTATCGCGGCCTCTCTTGTTGCGGAGCACAGGCTCCAGACGCGCAGGCTCAGTAGTTGTGGCTCACGGGCCTAGTTGCTCCGCGGCATGTGGGATCTTCCCAGACCAGGGCTCGAAGCCGTGTCCCCTGCATTAGCCGGCAGATTCTCAACCACTGCGCCACCAGGGAAGCCCCTTGAATAGTTTTGTATTTAAAGTTTGTCTGTGGGGACTTCCCTGGTGACGCAGTGGTTAAGAGTCCGCCTGCCAATGCAGGGGACACGGGCTCGAGCCCTGGTCCGGGAAGCTCCCACATGCCGCAGAGCAACCAAGCCTGCGCGGCACAACTACTGAAGCCTGCGCGCCTAGAGCCCGTGCTCGCCCACAAGAGAAGCCACCGCAATGAGAAGCCCGTGCACCGCAATGAAGAGTAGCCCTGCTCGACGCAACTAGAGAAAGCCCACATGCAGCAACGAAGACCCAATGCAGCCAAACATAAATTATAAACTAAAATAAAATTTGCCTCTGAATAACTTTGAGTGAATTTGGTACAAGTTGTAAAGTTTGCATCTACATTCACTTCATTCCAAATGGTTTCCAATTAATTGTTCCTTAACTACTTTTAGAAAAGTTTTGGGATAGAGACTCCATTTTAGTTTGAATGTCCAGTTTAATGGATTCAGCAGTCCTGTCAGTAGGGCACGCTGCCTCCAGTGACCTGTGAGGGAGGCGCGGCCTGCACTTCCTGCACTGACCACAGGGTGGCGCCGAGTTCGCCTCTCTGACCCACAGCGCATGCTCGTTCCCTGCGAACTCGATTGTGAGGTCAGCTGAGAGCAGTTGAGCCTCCTCAGGCGCGGGGGCGGGGGCGGGGGCGGGGGCCTTCGGGTAGGACGCCAGGCTCAGCGTCTCTGCCGAGAGGAGCTCGGTCTCCATCTCCTTAGGACTCGCTGGGGTTTCGGCTTCAGGACAAAGTGGGGCTGCGTCCACGCTGACTAGGGAACTAGGTTTCCTGAGGACCCAGGTGATGCCTGAGGAAAAGGTGAAGAGACGGTGAGGAAAAGTGGGGAGAAGCTTCCTGTGGGCGACTGACCGTTGAGGGGGTCCGTCTTCGTGTGAACAAGGGAGGGCTTGGCGTGGAAAGCTGGGTTTTTGGTCAGGTTTGTGTGCAGGGTAGCCAGCGTGAGTTATGGGGCGTCCAGTTTTCCCAGCACCATTTATCGTGAGGAGTGTCATGCTCCTTGGTGTGTCCTTGGTCCCTGTGTCATAAATTCACCGACCCCGTCCGTGTGGGTTGAATTCTGGTCTCTCTGTCCTGTTCCTCTGGTCCCTGTGCCCGTTTTGAGCCAGTTCCACGCTCTTTTGGTGACTGTAGCTTCTCAGCAGAGTGTGACGTCAGGGAGGGAGATGCCTCCAGCCCGTTCTCTTTTTTCAGGGTTTCTTTGGCTCTTTGGGGTCCTTTGTGGTTCCCCACAGATATTAGGAGGATTTGCTCTATTTGGGGGGAAAATACCATGGAAGTTTGGGAGGGATTGCATTCACTGTGTCCACTGCTTTGGGTAGCATGGATGTTTTAACAATATTAATTGTTCCATTCCATGAGAACAGGATATCTTTCCATTTATTGGTGTGTTTTGCAATGTCTTCATCAATGTCTTCAAGTTTTCAGTGTGCAGGTCTTTCACCTCCTTGGTTGACTTTATTCCCAGGTATTTTGTTCTTTTTGATGCAGTTGTAAATAGGGTTGCTTTCTTTCTCTTCCTGATGGTTCATTATTAGTGTTTAGAAATGCAACTGGTTTCTGTGTATTGATTTTGCAACTTTACTGAATTTATTTATTAGTTTTAATCGTTTTTTTATGGAATGAAGTGGAAAATTGGAATTCAAAAATCCCACTCTTTCTACCATATCCAGGTCGTCCACAACACGGAGGACAGTGGCTCCTAATATAACCTTCCCACAGTGCCTCTAAATGACATGTGGACTTTGGGTGAACTGGATCTGGGTAAGGCTTGGCTTCTATATGGAAGTTTGATGTTTTCTCTGCTTTTCTGGCATGCTGTTGACATACATGATGTTTTGAAAAGCAATTGACTTTCCAGTAATTTCAAACATACAACTTTACATACATAAAAACAAGTCTTGTACCTTGATTAAATATACTCCTAAATATTGATGTTGACATTATTACAAATGGAATTGTTCTCAGAAATTCTTTTTCAGATTATTTTTTGCCAGCGTATGCATATAAGATAGATTTTCATGAATTGATATTTTGTTCTATAACTTTGCTTATTACTTAGTTAATTAGCTCAAATAATTTCTTTGCTGATTATAGGTAGTTTCATATATAAGATGATGTGACCTATGTTCTGTGAAGAGACACGGTTTTAATTTTTCCATTCACCCATGGATGCCTTTTATTTCTTTCCTCAAGATTCTGGGTAGAACTTCCAGTACACTATTGAGTAACAGTTATGAAGGGCAGCTTCCTGGCCCTGTTCCTGATTTCAGGAGTAAATCTTTCAGTCTTTAACGTTGAGCATGATGTTTGCTGTGGCTTTTTGTACTACTCTTTTCCCTATTGAACCAATTTACTTTTATTCCTGCTTTCTTGAGTGTTTTTCATGAAATAACACTGGATTTTCATTGTAGATTTTTTGCATTAATTGATATGGTTATGTGTTTTTGCTTCACACCATTATTGTGGTTGAATACATTGCTTACTTTTAATATGTTGAGCAACCCGAAATTCCTGGTGTAGAGATACTTGCTTATGGCATTATCCATTTAAAGTTCTGTTGGTTTCATGTTGCTATTATTGTGTGATAGATTTTTACATTCATATTTATAAGTTGTACTGGGGTAGTTTTCTTGTTTTTTTCCTGTATTTTTAAAATCGTTTTTAAAATAGTGGTTTTATTTCATTTTAATTATTTATTTATTTTGGCCATGTCCCATGGCTTGTGGGATCTTAGTTCCCCAGTCAGGGATCGAACCCGAGCCCTTGGCAGTGAAAGCACAGAGTCCTAACCACTGGGCCACCAGGGAATTCCCCAGTTTTCTTTGTCAAGATGTATTTGTATAATCTGATTAGACTTGGCTTGGTGTAAGTGGTTTGGAGGGTTAGCATTAGGGCTGGGGCTGGTGTGAGGGTTGGGGCTGTGTATGGTTTATGGTTGCTGTGATGGTTTAAGTTTTATGGTTAATGAGTTATTTATGGGTATGGTTAATGAATATATTTTATGGTTTGCTTATGGTTATGGTTTTGCTTATTGGTTAAGGCTTATGGTTTTGGTCTCAGGGTGTTAGGGTTCTGTGTTAGAGTGGGTGTTAGGGTATGGGTGAGAATTGGGGTACAGGTAGGATGTGGGTAGAGCATGGGTTAGGGTAAGGTACAGGTTTAGGGTACGGGTTAGGCTAAGGTTAGGTCAGGGCTTAGGGTCAGGATCAGAGTTTAGGGTTAGGGTCCCTGTCAGGATTAGCATCAAGGTTGAGCGAGGCCGTTGTTTTCTGCTCCTCCAGTGCTGGATTCTCATTGATACATGAATGAAATGTCTGCTCTGGTCACCCACTGTTTCAAATTGAGCTCAGCCTTAGTCAAGGGTTCTTAGGGCCTCAGAGGTCATGCAGGGTTTCCCTCCACCCTCCCTCCTGGGAAGGGTGATGCAGGCCCCACTCTGTCTGGGCAGCCCCAGGTCCAGCATGGCCCTGACATGCAGGATACTAAGTAGACGTGATGTAAGACTTGGTGCATCAGTCTGCCAGCCCCCAGGGGCTGCCTTTTTTTTTTCTCTTAATTAATTAATTAATTAACTTTGGGCTCTGTTGGGTCTGCATTGCTGCACGGAGGCTTTCTCTAGTTGCGGCAAGAGGGGGCTTCTCATTGCGGTGGCTTCTCTTGATGCAGAGCACAGGCTCTAAGCACGTGGGCTTCAGCAGTTGGGGCTCGCGGGTTCTAGAGCGCAGGCTCAGTAGTTGTGGTACACCGGCTTAGTTGCTCCACAGCATGTGGGATCTTCCCGGACCAGGGCTCAAACCCGTGTCCCCTGCATTGGCAGGTGGATTCTTAACCACTGCGCCACCAGGGAAGTCTGGTGTTGCGTTCGTGAGGGCTGGTGGGGAGCTCTTGGGACTGGACGGATCCTTTGTTCCATCTGCACGGGTGTCCAAGCAGCTCTCAGAACAGCCCTTGGCCTCTGAGCATCCAGGCAGGCACCCACGTTCCTCCAGCTCAGGTTAGCCTTGGCCCCTCCAGCCCCCGTGGCCAATTACTGAGCTGATTGTGTCTTTACTCTTTAAAATTAAATCACTCTCTCCAGGTGGGCGAGAAGTTTACTTGTGAACTTCGTTAGGGTTTGGGGTTAGGGTTTAAGGGTTAGGGCTAGGGCTAGGGGTTAGGGTTATGCTTATGGTTGGGTTAGGGTTACGGGTTAGGGTTAGGGTTGAGGTTTAGGGTTAGGGTTAGTGTTGGGTTATGGTTAGGGTTAAGGTAGGGTTAGGGTTGGGTTAGGGTTAGGGTTAGGGTTAGGGTTTAGGGTTAGGGTGTCCAGCCTTACGTCCCATTCAGCTGTGGGTGTAGATGTGGTCAGTCCAGTTGCATCACAGCCCCTGATTGAATTTTGTAAGAATTCCTCTCTCTCTCACTGTCTTTTTTTTTATAATTAATTTTTATAATGGGGTGTAGCTGATTTGCAATGTTGTGTTTCTTGGTGCTGTACATCCACCTGAGTCACTTACAGAGAGACATCAATAAATTCTTTTCTAGTTTCTAGTAGTCAGATGTATGTTTTTTCTGTGAATAGAGTGTGCTGAGTCCAGTTCCTTGAACAATGAGTATGTCTTGGCGATTACATTATTGGCGTATGGAACGGTATCTGTGCCAATTTCAACCTCCTGGTTTATGCATCACCGCACCACACTTTTCTCCTTAAGCAGCCATAAGTGTGTTTTGTAAATGTGTGATGGTGTTCTGTTTGTAATTCAGTTCATGGTTGGCGATTTTTAGATTCCCTTTATAAGTGATATCTTATGATAAGTTTCTCTTGCTGTCTAACTTCTTTCACTCTCAATGACCATACATAAGTCCCCCTGAGTTTCTGCAACTGGCCTCATTTCATTGATTTCAGGGCTGAGGAATATTCCGTTGTGATTAAGTGCCAAATTTTCTTTCACCGTTTTTTCCTTCCAAGGACTCTTAAGTTGTACCCAAGTCGAGGCTGTTGTAAACATAGCAGCAGTAAATAGGGTGCCTGCGTCCTGTGGATTTTTGGTTTTTCCAAAATATAGGCCCATGAGTGGAAGCGCCCTATGCTTCGTAGCTCTGTTTTTTAGATGTTTCAGGAAACACAGCACACTTCTCCAGAGTGGCCGTTGGCAATTTACATTCCCCCTTCAGCATAACAAGGCTCCCTTTTCTCCTCTCCTTGTCCTGCATATCTGGTTTTTACCCTTTGTGAGGATGGTCCTTTTTTCTGACTCGAAGTGATACCTCTTTGTAGTGTTGATTTGCATTGCCCGCTTCTTTGTTTGGCCAAAAAGGGCGTATGCGTTTTTCCTGAATATATTCTGTTAGTTAAATTTGAGAGACAGCTTTTTTTTTAAATTGATTAATTAATTAATTTATTTTTGGCTGCGTTGGGTCTTCGTTTCTGTGCGAAGGCTTTCTCTAGTTGTGGCAAGCGGGGGCCACTCTTCATCGCGGTGCGCGGGCCTCTCACTATCGCGGCCTCTCTTGTTGCGGAGCACAGGCTCCAGACGCGCAGGCTCAGTAGTTGTGGCTCACGGGCCTAGTTGCTCCGCGGCATGTGGGATCTTCCCAGACCAGGGCTCGAAGCCGTGTCCCCTGCATTAGCCGGCAGATTCTCAACCACTGCGCCACCAGGGAAGCCCCTTGAATAGTTTTGTATTTAAAGTTTGTCTGTGGGGACTTCCCTGGTGACGCAGTGGTTAAGAGTCCGCCTGCCAATGCAGGGGACACGGGCTCGAGCCCTGGTCCGGGAAGCTCCCACATGCCGCAGAGCAACCAAGCCTGCGCGGCACAACTACTGAAGCCTGCGCGCCTAGAGCCCGTGCTCGCCCACAAGAGAAGCCACCGCAATGAGAAGCCCGTGCACCGCAATGAAGAGTAGCCCTGCTCGACGCAACTAGAGAAAGCCCACATGCAGCAACGAAGACCCAATGCAGCCAAACATAAATTATAAACTAAAATAAAATTTGCCTCTGAATAACTTTGAGTGAATTTGGTATAAGTTGTAAAGTTTGCATCTACATTCACTTCATTCCAAATGGTTTCCAATTAATTGTTCCTTAACTACTTTTAGAAAAGTTTTGGGATAGAGACTCCATTTTAGTTTGAATGTCCAGTTTAATGGATTCAGCAGTCCTGTCAGTAGGGCACGCTGCCTCCAGTGACCTGTGAGGGAGGCGCGGCCTGCACTTCCTGCACTGACCACAGGGTGGCGCCGAGTTCGCCTCTCTGACCCACAGCGCATGCTCGTTCCCTGCGAACTCGATTGTGAGGTCAGCTGAGAGCAGTTGAGCCTCCTCAGGCGCGGGGGCGGGGGCGGGGGCGGGGGCCTTCGGGTAGGACGCCAGGCTCAGCGTCTCTGCTGAGAGGAGGTCGGTCTCCATCTCCTTAGGACTCGCTGGGGTTTCGGCTTCAGGACAAAGTGGGGCTGCGTCCACGCTGACTAGGGAACTAGGTTTCCTGAGGACCCAGGTGATGCCTGAGGAAAAGGTGAAGAGACGGTGAGGAAAAGTGGGGAGAAGCTTCCTGTGGGCGACTGACCGTTGAGGGGGTCCGTCTTCGTGTGAACAAGGGAGGGCTTGGCGTGGAAAGCTGGGTTTTTGGTCAGGTTTGTGTGCAGGGTAGCCAGCGTGAGTTATGGGGCGTCCAGTTTTCCCAGCACCATTTATCGTGGGGAGTGTCATGCTCCTTGGTGTGTCCTTGGTCCCTGTGTCATAAATTCACCGACCCCGTCCGTGTGGGTTGAATTCTGGTCTCTCTGTCCTGTTCCTCTGGTCCCTGTGCCCGTTTTGAGCCAGTTCCACGCTCTTTTGGTGACTGTAGCTTCTCAGCAGAGTGTGACGTCAGGGAGGGAGATGCCTCCAGCCCGTTCTCTTTTTTCAGGGTTTCTTTGGCTCTTTGGGGTCCTTTGTGGTTCCCCACAGATATTAGGAGGATTTGCTCTATTTGGGGGGAAAATACCATGGAAGTTTGGGAGGGATTGCATTCACTGTGTCCACTGCTTTGGGTAGCATGGATGTTTTAACAATATTAATTGTTCCATTCCATGAGAACAGGATATCTTTCCATTTATTGGTGTGTTTTGCAATGTCTTCATCAATGTCTTCAAGTTTTCAGTGTGCAGGTCTTTCACCTCCTTGGTTGACTTTATTCCCAGGTATTTTGTTCTTTTTGATGCAGTTGTAAATAGGGTTGCTTTCTTTCTCTTCCTGATGGTTCATTATTAGTGTTTAGAAATGCAACTGGTTTCTGTGTATTGATTTTGCAACTTTACTGAATTTATTTATTAGTTTTAATCGTTTTTTTATGGAATGAAGTGGAAAATTGGAATTCAAAAATCCCACTCTTTCTACCATATCCAGGTCGTCCACAACACGGAGGACAGTGGCTCCTAATATAACCTTCCCACAGTGCCTCTAAATGACATGTGGACTTTGGGTGAACTGGATCTGGGTAAGGCTTGGCTTCTATATGGAAGTTTGATGTTTTCTCTGCTTTTCTGGCATGCTGTTGACATACATGATGTTTTGAAAAGTAATTGACTTTCCAGTAATTTCAAACATACAACTTTACATACATAAAAACAAGTCTTGTACCTTGATTAAATATACTCCTAAATATTGATGTTGACATTATTACAAATGGAATTGTTCTCAGAAATTCTTTTTCAGATTATTTTTTGCCAGCGTATGCATATAAGATAGATTTTCATGAATTGATATTTTGTTCTATAACTTTGCTTATTACTTAGTTAATTAGCTCAAATAATTTCTTTGCTGATTATAGGTAGTTTCATATATAAGATGATGTGACCTATGTTCTGTGAAGAGACACGGTTTTAATTTTTCCATTCACCCATGGATGCCTTTTATTTCTTTCCTCAAGATTCTGGGTAGAACTTCCAGTACACTATTGAGTAACAGTTATGAAGGGCAGCTTCCTGGCCCTGTTCCTGATTTCAGGAGTAAATCTTTCAGTCTTTAACGTTGAGCATGATGTTTGCTGTGGCTTTTTGTACTACTCTTTTCCCTATTGAACCAATTTACTTTTATTCCTGCTTTCTTGAGTGTTTTTCATGAAATAACACTGGATTTTCATTGTAGATTTTTTGCATTAATTGATATGGTTATGTGTTTTTGCTTCACACCATTATTGTGGTTGAATACATTGCTTACTTTTAATATGTTGAGCAACCCGAAATTCCTGGTGTAGAGATACTTGCTTATGGCATTATCCATTTAAAGTTCTGTTGGTTTCATGTTGCTATTATTGTGTGATAGATTTTTACATTCATATTTATAAGTTGTACTGGGGTAGTTTTCTTGTTTTTTTCCTGTATTTTTAAAATCGTTTTTAAAATAGTGGTTTTATTTCATTTTAATTATTTATTTATTTTGGCCATGTCCCATGGCTTGTGGGATCTTAGTTCCCCAGTCAGGGATCGAACCCGAGCCCTTGGCAGTGAAAGCACAGAGTCCTAACCACTGGGCCACCAGGGAATTCCCCAGTTTTCTTTGTCAAGATGTATTTGTATAATCTGATTAGACTTGGCTTGGTGTAAGTGGTTTGGAGGGTTAGCATTAGGGCTGGGGCTGGTGTGAGGGTTGGGGCTGTGTATGGTTTATGGTTGCTGTGATGGTTTAAGTTTTATGGTTAATGAGTTATTTATGGGTATGGTTAATGAATATATTTTATGGTTTGCTTATGGTTATGGTTTTGCTTATTGGTTAAGGCTTATGGTTTTGGTCTCAGGGTGTTAGGGTTCTGTGTTAGAGTGGGTGTTAGGGTATGGGTGAGAATTGGGGTACAGGTAGGATGTGGGTAGAGCATGGGTTAGGGTAAGGTACAGGTTTAGGGTACGGGTTAGGCTAAGGTTAGGTCAGGGCTTAGGGTCAGGATCAGAGTTTAGGGTTAGGGTCCATGTCAGGATTAGCATCAAGGTTGAGCGAGGCCGTTGTTTTCTGCTCCTCCAGTGCTGGATTCTCATTGATACATAAATGAAATGTCTGCTCTGGTCACCCACTGTTTCAAATTGAGCTCAGCCTTAGTCAAGGGTTCTTAGGGCCTCAGAGGTCATGCAGGGTTTCCCTCCACCCTCCCTCCTGGGAAGGGTGATGCAGGCCCCACTCTGTCTGGGCAGCCCCAGGTCCAGCATGACCCTGACATGCAGGATACTAAGTAGACGTGATGTAAGACTTGGTTGCATCAGTCTGCCAGCCCCCAGGGGCTGCCTTTTTTTTTCTCTTAATTAATTAATTAATTAACTTTGGGCTGTGTTGGGTCTGCATTGCTGCACGGAGGCTTTCTCTAGTTGCGGCAAGAGGGGGCTTCTCATTGCGGTGGCTTCTCTTGATGCAGAGCACAGGCTCTAAGCACGTGGGCTTCAGCAGTTGGGGCTCGCGGGTTCTAGAGCGCAGGCTCAGTAGTTGTGGTACACCGGCTTAGTTGCTCCACAGCATGTGGGATCTTCCCGGACCAGGGCTCAAACCCGTGTCCCCTGCATTGGCAGGTGGATTCTTAACCACTGCGCCACCAGGGAAGTCTGGTGTTGCGTTCGTGAGGGCTGGTGGGGAGCTCTTGGGACTGGACGGATCCTTTGTTCCATCTGCACGGGTGTCCAAGCAGCTCTCAGAACAGCCCTTGGCCTCTGAGCATCCAGGCAGGCACCCACGTTCCTCCAGCTCAGGTTAGCCTTGGCCCCTCCAGCCCCCGTGGCCAATTACTGAGCTGATTGTGTCTTTACTCTTTAAAATTAAATCACTCTCTCCAGGTGGGCGAGAAGTTTACTTGTGAACTTCGTTAGGGTTTGGGGTTAGGGTTTAAGGGTTAGGGCTAGGGCTAGGGGTTAGGGTTATGCTTATGGTTGGGTTAGGGTTACGGGTTAGGGTTAGGGTTGAGGTTTAGGGTTAGGGTTAGTGTTGGGTTATGGTTAGGGTTAAGGTAGGGTTAGGGTTGGGTTAGGGTTAGGGTTAGGGTTAGGGTTTAGGGTTAGGGTGTCCAGCCTTACGTCCCATTCAGCTGTGGGTGTAGATGTGGTCAGTCCAGTTGCATCACAGCCCCTGATTGAATTTTGTAAGAATTCCTCTCTCTCTCTCACTGTCTTTTTTTTTATAATTAATTTTTATAATGGGGTGTAGCTGATTTGCAATGTTGTGTTTCTTGGTGCTGTACATCCACCTGAGTCACTTACAGAGAGACATCAATAAATTCTTTTCTAGTTTCTAGTAGTCAGATGTATGTTTTTTCTGTGAATAGAGTGTGCTGAGTCCAGTTCCTTGAACAATGAGTATGTCTTGGCGATTACATTATTGGCGTATGGAACGGTATCTGTGCCAATTTCAACCTCCTGGTTTATGCATCACCGCACCACACTTTTCTCCTTAAGCAGCCATAAGTGTGTTTTGTAAATGTGTGATGGTGTTCTGTTTGTAATTCAGTTCATGGTTGGCGATTTTTAGATTCCCTTTATAAGTGATATCTTATGATAAGTTTCTCTTGCTGTCTAACTTCTTTCACTCTCAATGACCATACATAAGTCCCCCTGAGTTGCTGCAACTGGCCTCATTTCATTGATTTCAGGGCTGAGGAATATTCCGTTGTGCTTAAGTGCCAAATTTTCTTTCACCGTTTTTTCCTTCCAAGGACTCTTAAGTTGTACCCAAGTCGAGGCTGTTGTAAACATAGCAGCAGTAAATAGGGTGCCTGCGTCCTGTGGATTTTTGGTTTTTCCAAAATATAGGCCCATGAGTGGAAGCGCCCTATGCTTCGTAGCTCTGTTTTTTAGATGTTTCAGGAAACACAGCACACTTCTCCAGAGTGGCCGTTGGCAATTTACATTCCCCCTTCAGCATAACAAGGCTCCCTTTTCTCCTCTCCTTGTCCTGCATATCTGGTTTTTACCCTTTGTGAGGATGGTCCTTTTTTCTGACTCGAAGTGATACCTCTTTGTAGTGTTGATTTGCATTGCCCGCTTCTTTGTTTGGCCAAAAAGGGCGTATGCGTTTTTCCTGAATATATTCTGTTAGTTAAATTTGAGAGACAGCTTTTTTTTTAAATTGATTAATTAATTAATTTATTTTTGGCTGCGTTGGGTCTTCGTTTCTGTGCGAAGGCTTTCTCTAGTTGTGGCAAGCGGGGGCCACTCTTCATCGCGGTGCGCGGGCCTCTCACTATCGCGGCCTCTCTTGTTGCGGAGCACAGGCTCCAGACGCGCAGGCTCAGTAGTTGTGGCTCACGGGCCTAGTTGCTCCGCGGCATGTGGGATCTTCCCAGACCAGGGCTCGAAGCCGTGTCCCCTGCATTAGCCGGCAGATTCTCAACCACTGCGCCACCAGGGAAGCCCCTTGAATAGTTTTGTATTTAAAGTTTGTCTGTGGGGACTTCCCTGGTGACGCAGTGGTTAAGAGTCCGCCTGCCAATGCAGGGGACACGGGCTCGAGCCCTGGTCCGGGAAGCTCCCACATGCCGCAGAGCAACCAAGCCTGCGCGGCACAACTACTGAAGCCTGCGCGCCTAGAGCCCGTGCTCGCCCACAAGAGAAGCCACCGCAATGAGAAGCCCGTGCACCGCAATGAAGAGTAGCCCTGCTCGACGCAACTAGAGAAAGCCCACATGCAGCAACGAAGACCCAATGCAGCCAAACATATATTATAAACTAAAATAAAATTTGCCTCTGAATAACTTTGAGTGAATTTGGTATAAGTTGTAAAGTTTGCATCTACATTCACTTCATTCCAAATGGTTTCCAATTAATTGTTCCTTAACTACTTTTAGAAAAGTTTTGGGATAGAGACTCCATTTTAGTTTGAATGTCCAGTTTAATGGATTCAGCAGTCCTGTCAGTAGGGCACGCTGCCTCCAGTGACCTGTGAGGGAGGCGCGGCCTGCACTTCCTGCACTGACCACAGGGTGGCGCCGAGTTCGCCTCTCTGACCCACAGCGCATGCTCGTTCCCTGCGAACTCGATTGTGAGGTCAGCTGAGAGCAGTTGAGCCTCCTCAGGCGCGGGGGCGGGGGCGGGGGCGGGGGCCTTCGGGTAGGACGCCAGGCTCAGCGTCTCTGCTGAGAGGAGCTCGGTCTCCATCTCCTTAGGACTCGCTGGGGTTTCGGCTTCAGGACAAAGTGGGGCTGCGTCCACGCTGACTAGGGAACTAGGTTTCCTGAGGACCCAGGTGATGCCTGAGGAAAAGGTGAAGAGACGGTGAGGAAAAGTGGGGAGAAGCTTCCTGTGGGCGACTGACCGTTGAGGGGGTCCGTCTTCGTGTGAACAAGGGAGGGCTTGGCGTGGAAAGCTGGGTTTTTGGTCAGGTTTGTGTGCAGGGTAGCCAGCGTGAGTTATGGGGCGTCCAGTTTTCCCAGCACCATTTATCGTGGGGAGTGTCATGCTCCTTGGTGTGTCCTTGGTCCCTGTGTCATAAATTCACCGACCCCGTCCGTGTGGGTTGAATTCTGGTCTCTCTGTCCTGTTCCTCTGGTCCCTGTGCCCGTTTTGAGCCAGTTCCACGCTCTTTTGGTGACTGTAGCTTCTCAGCAGAGTGTGACGTCAGGGAGGGAGATGCCTCCAGCCCGTTCTCTTTTTTCAGGGTTTCTTTGGCTCTTTGGGGTCCTTTGTGGTTCCCCACAGATATTAGGAGGATTTGCTCTATTTGGGGGGAAAATACCATGGAAGTTTGGGAGGGATTGCATTCACTGTGTCCACTGCTTTGGGTAGCATGGATGTTTTAACAATATTAATTGTTCCATTCCATGAGAACAGGATATCTTTCCATTTATTGGTGTGTTTTGCAATGTCTTCATCAATGTCTTCAAGTTTTCAGTGTGCAGGTCTTTCACCTCCTTGGTTGACTTTATTCCCAGGTATTTTGTTCTTTTTCATGCAGTTGTAAATAGGGTTGCTTTCTTTCTCTTCCTGATGGTTCATTATTAGTGTTTAGAAATGCAACTGGTTTCTGTGTATTGATTTTGCAACTTTACTGAATTTATTTATTAGTTTTAATCGTTTTTTTATGGAATGAAGTGGAAAATTGGAATTCAAAAATCCCACTCTTTCTACCATATCCAGGTCGTCCACAACACGGAGGACAGTGGCTCCTAATATAACCTTCCCACAGTGCCTCTAAATGACATGTGGACTTTGGGTGAACTGGATCTGGGTAAGGCTTGGCTTCTATATGGAAGTTTGATGTTTTCTCTGCTTTTCTGGCATGCTGTTGACATACATGATGTTTTGAAAAGTAATTGACTTTCCAGTAATTTCAAACATACAACTTTACATACATAAAAACAAGTCTTGTACCTTGATTAAATATACTCCTAAATATTGATGTTGACATTATTACAAATGGAATTGTTCTCAGAAATTCTTTTTCAGATTATTTTTTGCCAGCGTATGCATATAAGATAGATTTTCATGAATTGATATTTTGTTCTATAACTTTGCTTATTACTTAGTTAATTAGCTCAAATAATTTCTTTGCTGATTATAGGTAGTTTCATATATAAGATGATGTGACCTATGTTCTGTGAAGAGACACGGTTTTAATTTTTCCATTCACCCATGGATGCCTTTTATTTCTTTCCTCAAGATTCTGGGTAGAACTTCCAGTACACTATTGAGTAACAGTTATGAAGGGCAGCTTCCTGGCCCTGTTCCTGATTTCAGGAGTAAATCTTTCAGTCTTTAACGTTGAGCATGATGTTTGCTGTGGCTTTTTGTACTACTCTTTTCCCTATTGAACCAATTTACTTTTATTCCTGCTTTCTTGAGTGTTTTTCATGAAATAACACTGGATTTTCATTGTAGATTTTTTGCATTAATTGATATGGTTATGTGTTTTTGCTTCACACCATTATTGTGGTTGAATACATTGCTTACTTTTAATATGTTGAGCAACCCGAAATTCCTGGTGTAGAGATACTTGCTTATGGCATTATCCATTTAAAGTTCTGTTGGTTTCATGTTGCTATTATTGTGTGATAGATTTTTACATTCATATTTATAAGTTGTACTGGGGTAGTTTTCTTGTTTTTTTCCTGTATTTTTAAAATCGTTTTTAAAATAGTGGTTTTATTTCATTTTAATTATTTATTTATTTTGGCCATGTCCCATGGCTTGTGGGATCTTAGTTCCCCAGTCAGGGATCGAACCCGAGCCCTTGGCAGTGAAAGCACAGAGTCCTAACCACTGGGCCACCAGGGAATTCCCCAGTTTTCTTTGTCAAGATGTATTTGTATAATCTGATTAGACTTGGCTTGGTGTAAGTGGTTTGGAGGGTTAGCATTAGGGCTGGGGCTGGTGTGAGGGTTGGGGCTGTGTATGGTTTATGGTTGCTGTGATGGTTTAAGTTTTATGGTTAATGAGTTATTTATGGGTATGGTTAATGAATATATTTTATGGTTTGCTTATGGTTATGGTTTTGCTTATTGGTTAAGGCTTATGGTTTTGGTCTCAGGGTGTTAGGGTTCTGTGTTAGAGTGGGTGTTAGGGTATGGGTGAGAATTGGGGTACAGGTAGGATGTGGGTAGAGCATGGGTTAGGGTAAGGTACAGGTTTAGGGTACGGGTTAGGCTAAGGTTAGGTCAGGGCTTAGGGTCAGGATCAGAGTTTAGGGTTAGGGTCCATGTCAGGATTAGCATCAAGGTTGAGCGAGGCCGTTGTTTTCTGCTCCTCCAGTGCTGGATTCTCATTGATACATAAATGAAATGTCTGCTCTGGTCACCCACTGTTTCAAATTGAGCTCAGCCTTAGTCAAGGGTTCTTAGGGCCTCAGAGGTCATGCAGGGTTTCCCTCCACCCTCCCTCCTGGGAAGGGTGATGCAGGCCCCACTCTGTCTGGGCAGCCCCAGGTCCAGCATGACCCTGACATGCAGGATACTAAGTAGACGTGATGTAAGACTTGGTTGCATCAGTCTGCCAGCCCCCAGGGGCTGCCTTTTTTTTTCTCTTAATTAATTAATTAATTAACTTTGGGCTGTGTTGGGTCTGCATTGCTGCACGGAGGCTTTCTCTAGTTGCGGCAAGAGGGGGCTTCTCATTGCGGTGGCTTCTCTTGATGCAGAGCACAGGCTCTAAGCACGTGGGCTTCAGCAGTTGGGGCTCGCGGGTTCTAGAGCGCAGGCTCAGTAGTTGTGGTACACCGGCTTAGTTGCTCCACAGCATGTGGGATCTTCCCGGACCAGGGCTCAAACCCGTGTCCCCTGCATTGGCAGGTGGATTCTTAACCACTGCGCCACCAGGGAAGTCTGGTGTTGCGTTCGTGAGGGCTGGTGGGGAGCTCTTGGGACTGGACGGATCCTTTGTTCCATCTGCACGGGTGTCCAAGCAGCTCTCAGAACAGCCCTTGGCCTCTGAGCATCCAGGCAGGCACCCACGTTCCTCCAGCTCAGGTTAGCCTTGGCCCCTCCAGCCCCCGTGGCCAATTACTGAGCTGATTGTGTCTTTACTCTTTAAAATTAAATCACTCTCTCCAGGTGGGCGAGAAGTTTACTTGTGAACTTCGTTAGGGTTTGGGGTTAGGGTTTAAGGGTTAGGGCTAGGGCTAGGGGTTAGGGTTATGCTTATGGTTGGGTTAGGGTTACGGGTTAGGGTTAGGGTTGAGGTTTAGGGTTAGGGTTAGTGTTGGGTTATGGTTAGGGTTAAGGTAGGGTTAGGGTTGGGTTAGGGTTAGGGTTAGGGTTAGGGTTTAGGGTTAGGGTGTCCAGCCTTACGTCCCATTCAGCTGTGGGTGTAGATGTGGTCAGTCCAGTTGCATCACAGCCCCTGATTGAATTTTGTAAGAATTCCTCTCTCTCTCTCACTGTCTTTTTTTTTATAATTAATTTTTATAATGGGGTGTAGCTGATTTGCAATGTTGTGTTTCTTGGTGCTGTACATCCACCTGAGTCACTTACAGAGAGACATCAATAAATTCTTTTCTAGTTTCTAGTAGTCAGATGTATGTTTTTTCTGTGAATAGAGTGTGCTGAGTCCAGTTCCTTGAACAATGAGTATGTCTTGGCGATTACATTATTGGCGTATGGAACGGTATCTGTGCCAATTTCAACCTCCTGGTTTATGCATCACCGCACCACACTTTTCTCCTTAAGCAGCCATAAGTGTGTTTTGTAAATGTGTGATGGTGTTCTGTTTGTAATTCAGTTCATGGTTGGCGATTTTTAGATTCCCTTTATAAGTGATATCTTATGATAAGTTTCTCTTGCTGTCTAACTTCTTTCACTCTCAATGACCATACATAAGTCCCCCTGAGTTGCTGCAACTGGCCTCATTTCATTGATTTCAGGGCTGAGGAATATTCCGTTGTGCTTAAGTGCCAAATTTTCTTTCACCGTTTTTTCCTTCCAAGGACTCTTAAGTTGTACCCAAGTCGAGGCTGTTGTAAACATAGCAGCAGTAAATAGGGTGCCTGCGTCCTGTGGATTTTTGGTTTTTCCAAAATATAGGCCCATGAGTGGAAGCGCCCTATGCTTCGTAGCTCTGTTTTTTAGATGTTTCAGGAAACACAGCACACTTCTCCAGAGTGGCCGTTGGCAATTTACATTCCCCCTTCAGCATAACAAGGCTCCCTTTTCTCCTCTCCTTGTCCTGCATATCTGGTTTTTACCCTTTGTGAGGATGGTCCTTTTTTCTGACTCGAAGTGATACCTCTTTGTAGTGTTGATTTGCATTGCCCGCTTCTTTGTTTGGCCAAAAAGGGCGTATGCGTTTTTCCTGAATATATTCTGTTAGTTAAATTTGAGAGACAGCTTTTTTTTTAAATTGATTAATTAATTAATTTATTTTTGGCTGCGTTGGGTCTTCGTTTCTGTGCGAAGGCTTTCTCTAGTTGTGGCAAGCGGGGGCCACTCTTCATCGCGGTGCGCGGGCCTCTCACTATCGCGGCCTCTCTTGTTGCGGAGCACAGGCTCCAGACGCGCAGGCTCAGTAGTTGTGGCTCACGGGCCTAGTTGCTCCGCGGCATGTGGGATCTTCCCAGACCAGGGCTCGAAGCCGTGTCCCCTGCATTAGCCGGCAGATTCTCAACCACTGCGCCACCAGGGAAGCCCCTTGAATAGTTTTGTATTTAAAGTTTGTCTGTGGGGACTTCCCTGGTGACGCAGTGGTTAAGAGTCCGCCTGCCAATGCAGGGGACACGGGCTCGAGCCCTGGTCCGGGAAGCTCCCACATGCCGCAGAGCAACCAAGCCTGCGCGGCACAACTACTGAAGCCTGCGCGCCTAGAGCCCGTGCTCGCCCACAAGAGAAGCCACCGCAATGAGAAGCCCGTGCACCGCAATGAAGAGTAGCCCTGCTCGACGCAACTAGAGAAAGCCCACATGCAGCAACGAAGACCCAATGCAGCCAAACATAAATTATAAACTAAAATAAAATTTGCCTCTGAATAACTTTGAGTGAATTTGGTATAAGTTGTAAAGTTTGCATCTACATTCACTTCATTCCAAATGGTTTCCAATTAATTGTTCCTTAACTACTTTTAGAAAAGTTTTGGGATAGAGACTCCATTTTAGTTTGAATGTCCAGTTTAATGGATTCAGCAGTCCTGTCAGTAGGGCACGCTGCCTCCAGTGACCTGTGAGGGAGGCGCGGCCTGCACTTCCTGCACTGACCACAGGGTGGCGCCGAGTTCGCCTCTCTGACCCACAGCGCATGCTCGTTCCCTGCGAACTCGATTGTGAGGTCAGCTGAGAGCAGTTGAGCCTCCTCAGGCGCGGGGGCGGGGGCGGGGGCGGGGGCCTTCGGGTAGGACGCCAGGCTCAGCGTCTCTGCTGAGAGGAGCTCGGTCTCCATCTCCTTAGGACTCGCTGGGGTTTCGGCTTCAGGACAAAGTGGGGCTGCGTCCACGCTGACTAGGGAACTAGGTTTCCTGAGGACCCAGGTGATGCCTGAGGAAAAGGTGAAGAGACGGTGAGGAAAAGTGGGGAGAAGCTTCCTGTGGGCGACTGACCGTTGAGGGGGTCCGTCTTCGTGTGAACAAGGGAGGGCTTGGCGTGGAAAGCTGGGTTTTTGGTCAGGTTTGTGTGCAGGGTAGCCAGCGTGAGTTATGGGGCGTCCAGTTTTCCCAGCACCATTTATCGTGAGGAGTGTCATGCTCCTTGGTGTGTCCTTGGTCCCTGTGTCATAAATTCACCGACCCCGTCCGTGTGGGTTGAATTCTGGTCTCTCTGTCCTGTTCCTCTGGTCCCTGTGCCCGTTTTGAGCCAGTTCCACGCTCTTTTGGTGACTGTAGCTTCTCAGCAGAGTGTGACGTCAGGGAGGGAGATGCCTCCAGCCCGTTCTCTTTTTTCAGGGTTTCTTTGGCTCTTTGGGGTCCTTTGTGGTTCCCCACAGATATTAGGAGGATTTGCTCTATTTGGGGGGAAAATACCATGGAAGTTTGGGAGGGATTGCATTCACTGTGTCCACTGCTTTGGGTAGCATGGATGTTTTAACAATATTAATTGTTCCATTCCATGAGAACAGGATATCTTTCCATTTATTGGTGTGTTTTGCAATGTCTTCATCAATGTCTTCAAGTTTTCAGTGTGCAGGTCTTTCACCTCCTTGGTTGACTTTATTCCCAGGTATTTTGTTCTTTTTGATGCAGTTGTAAATAGGGTTGCTTTCTTTCTCTTCCTGATGGTTCATTATTAGTGTTTAGAAATGCAACTGGTTTCTGTGTATTGATTTTGCAACTTTACTGAATTTATTTATTAGTTTTAATCGTTTTTTTATGGAATGAAGTGGAAAATTGGAATTCAAAAATCCCACTCTTTCTACCATATCCAGGTCGTCCACAACACGGAGGACAGTGGCTCCTAATATAACCTTCCCACAGTGCCTCTAAATGACATGTGGACTTTGGGTGAACTGGATCTGGGTAAGGCTTGGCTTCTATATGGAAGTTTGATGTTTTCTCTGCTTTTCTGGCATGCTGTTGACATACATGATGTTTTGAAAAGCAATTGACTTTCCAGTAATTTCAAACATACAACTTTACATACATAAAAACAAGTCTTGTACCTTGATTAAATATACTCCTAAATATTGATGTTGACATTATTACAAATGGAATTGTTCTCAGAAATTCTTTTTCAGATTATTTTTTGCCAGCGTATGCATATAAGATAGATTTTCATGAATTGATATTTTGTTCTATAACTTTGCTTATTACTTAGTTAATTAGCTCAAATAATTTCTTTGCTGATTATAGGTAGTTTCATATATAAGATGATGTGACCTATGTTCTGTGAAGAGACACGGTTTTAATTTTTCCATTCACCCATGGATGCCTTTTATTTCTTTCCTCAAGATTCTGGGTAGAGCTTCCAGTACACTATTGAGTAACAGTTATGAAGGGCAGCTTCCTGGCCCTGTTCCTGATTTCAGGAGTAAATCTTTCAGTCTTTAACGTTGAGCATGATGTTTGCTGTGGCTTTTTGTACTACTCTTTTCCCTATTGAACCAATTTACTTTTATTCCTGCTTTCTTGAGTGTTTTTCATGAAATAACACTGGATTTTCATTGTAGATTTTTTGCATTAATTGATATGGTTATGTGTTTTTGCTTCACACCATTATTGTGGTTGAATACATTGCTTACTTTTAATATGTTGAGCAACCCGAAATTCCTGGTGTAGAGATACTTGCTTATGGCATTATCCATTTAAAGTTCTGTTGGTTTCATGTTGCTATTATTGTGTGATAGATTTTTACATTCATATTTATAAGTTGTACTGGGGTAGTTTTCTTGTTTTTTTCCTGTATTTTTAAAATCGTTTTTAAAATAGTGGTTTTATTTCATTTTAATTATTTATTTATTTTGGCCATGTCCCATGGCTTGTGGGATCTTAGTTCCCCAGTCAGGGATCGAACCCGAGCCCTTGGCAGTGAAAGCACAGAGTCCTAACCACTGGGCCACCAGGGAATTCCCCAGTTTTCTTTGTCAAGATGTATTTGTATAATCTGATTAGACTTGGCTTGGTGTAAGTGGTTTGGAGGGTTAGCATTAGGGCTGGGGCTGGTGTGAGGGTTGGGGCTGTGTATGGTTTATGGTTGCTGTGATGGTTTAAGTTTTATGGTTAATGAGTTATTTATGGGTATGGTTAATGAATATATTTTATGGTTTGCTTATGGTTATGGTTTTGCTTATTGGTTAAGGCTTATGGTTTTGGTCTCAGGGTGTTAGGGTTCTGTGTTAGAGTGGGTGTTAGGGTATGGGTGAGAATTGGGGTACAGGTAGGATGCGGGTAGAGCATGGGTTAGGGTAAGGTACAGGTTTAGGGTACGGGTTAGGCTAAGGTTAGGTCAGGGTTTAGGGTCAGGATCAGAGTTTAGGGTTAGGGTCCATGTCAGGATTAGCATCAAGGTTGAGCGAGGCCGTTGTTTTCTGCTCCTCCAGTGCTGGATTCTCATTGATACATAAATGAAATGTCTGCTCTGGTCACCCACTGTTTCAAATTGAGCTCAGCCTTAGTCAAGGGTTCTTAGGGCCTCAGAGGTCATGCAGGGTTTCCCTCCACCCTCCCTCCTGGGAAGGGTGATGCAGGCCCCACTCTGTCTGGGCAGCCCCAGGTCCAGCATGGCCCTGACATGCAGGATACTAAGTAGACGTGATGTAAGACTTGGTGCATCAGTCTGCCAGCCCCCAGGGGCTGCCTTTTTTTTTTTCTCTTAATTAATTAATTAATTAACTTTGGGCTCTGTTGGGTCTGCATTGCTGCACGGAGGCTTTCTCTAGTTGCGGCAAGAGGGGGCTTCTCATTGCGGTGGCTTCTCTTGATGCAGAGCACAGGCTCTAAGCACGTGGGCTTCAGCAGTTGGGGCTCGCGGGTTCTAGAGCGCAGGCTCAGTAGTTGTGGTACACCGGCTTAGTTGCTCCACAGCATGTGGGATCTTCCCGGACCAGGGCTCAAACCCGTGTCCCCTGCATTGGCAGGTGGATTCTTAACCACTGCGCCACCAGGGAAGTCTGCTGTTGCGTTCGTGAGGGCCGGTGGGGCCCTCTTGGGACTGGACGGATCCTTTGTTCCATCTGCACGGGTGTCCAAGCAGCTCTCAGAACAGCCCTTGGCCTCTGAGCATCCAGGCAGGCACCCACGTTCCTCCAGCTCAGGTTAGCCTTGGCCCCTCCAGCCCCCGTGGCCAATTACTGAGCTGATTGTGTCTTTACTCTTTAAAATTAAATCACTCTCTCCAGGTGGGCGAGAAGTTTACTTGTGAACTTCGTTAGGGTTTGGGGTTAGGGTTTAAGGGTTAGGGCTAGGGCTAGGGGTTAGGGTTATGCTTATGGTTGGGTTAGGGTTACGGGTTAGGGTTAGGGTTGAGGTTTAGGGTTAGGGTTAGTGTTGGGTTATGGTTAGGGTTAAGGTAGGGTTAGGGTTGGGTTAGGGTTAGGGTTAGGGTTCGGGTTTAGGGTTAGGGTGTCCAGCCTTACGTCCCATTCAGCTGTGGGTGTAGATGTGGTCAGTCCAGTTGCATCACAGCCCCTGATTGAATTTTGTAAGAATTCCTCTCTCTCTCACTGTCTTTTTTTTTATAATTAATTTTTATAATGGGGTGTAGCTGATTTGCAATGTTGTGTTTCTTGGTGCTGTACATCCACCTGAGTCACTTACAGAGAGACATCAATAAATTCTTTTCTAGTTTCTAGTAGTCATATGTATGTTTTTTCTGTGAATAGAGTGTGCTGAGTCCAGTTCCTTGAACAATGAGTATGTCTTGGCGATTACATTATTGGCGTATGGAACGGTATCTGTGCCAATTTCAACCTCCTGGATTATGCATCACCGCACCACACTTTTCTCCTTAAGCAGCCATAAGTGTGTTTTGTAAATGTGTGATGGTGTTCTGTTTGTAATTCAGTTCATGGTTGGCGATTTTTAGATTCCCTTTATAAGTGATATCTTATGATAAGTTTCTCTTGCTGTCTAACTTCTTTCACTCTCAATGACCATACATAAGTCCCCCTGAGTTGCTGCAACTGGCCTCATTTCATTGATTTCAGGGCTAAGGAATATTCCATTGTGCTTAAGTGCCAAATTTTCTTTCACCGTTTTTTCCTTCCAAGGACTCTTAAGTTGTACCCAAGTCGAGGCTGTTGTAAACATAGCAGCAGTAAACGGGGTGCCTGCATCCTGTGGATTTTTGGTTTTTCCAACATATAGGCCCATGAGTGGAAGCGCCCTATGCTTCGTAGCTCTGTTTTTTAGATGTTTCAGGAAACACAGCACACTTCTCCAGAGTGGCCGTTGGCAATTTACATTCCCCCTTCAGCATAACAAGGCTCCCTTTTCTCCTCTCCTTGTCCTGCATATCTGGTTTTTACCCTTTGTGAGGATGGTCCTTTTTTCTGACTCGAAGTGATACCTCTTTGTAGTGTTGATTTGCATTGCCCGCTTCTTTGTTTGGCCAAAAAGGGCGTATGCGTTTTTCCTGAATATATTCTGTTAGTTAAATTTGAGAGACAGCTTTTTTTTTAAATTGATTAATTAATTAATTTATTTTTGGCTGCGTTGGGTCTTCGTTTCTGTGCGAAGGCTTTCTCTAGTTGTGGCAAGCGGGGGCCACTCTTCATCGCGGTGCGCGGGCCTCTCACTATCGCGGCCTCTCTTGTTGCGGAGCACAGGCTCCAGACGCGCAGGCTCAGTAGTTGTGGCTCACGGGCCTAGTTGCTCCGCGGCATGTGGGATCTTCCCAGACCAGGGCTCGAAGCCGTGTCCCCTGCATTAGCCGGCAGATTCTCAACCACTGCGCCACCAGGGAAGCCCCTTGAATAGTTTTGTATTTAAAGTTTGTCTGTGGGGACTTCCCTGGTGACGCAGTGGTTAAGAGTCCGCCTGCCAATGCAGGGGACACGGGCTCGAGCCCTGGTCCGGGAAGCTCCCACATGCCGCAGAGCAACCAAGCCTGCGCGGCACAACTACTGAAGCCTGCGCGCCTAGAGCCCGTGCTCGCCCACAAGAGAAGCCACCGCAATGAGAAGCCCGTGCACCGCAATGAAGAGTAGCCCTGCTCGACGCAACTAGAGAAAGCCCACATGCAGCAACGAAGACCCAATGCAGCCAAACATATATTATAAACTAAAATAAAATTTGCCTCTGAATAACTTTGAGTGAATTTGGTATAAGTTGTAAAGTTTGCATCTACATTCACTTCATTCCAAATGGTTTCCAATTAATTGTTCCTTAACTACTTTTAGAAAAGTTTTGGGATAGAGACTCCATTTTAGTTTGAATTTCCAGTTTAATGGATTCAGCAGTCCTGTCAGTAGGGCACGCTGCCTCCAGTGACCTGTGAGGGAGGCGCGGCCTGCACTTCCTGCACTGACCACAGGGTGGCGCCGAGTTCGCCTCTCTGACCCACAGCGCATGCTCGTTCCCTGCGAACTCGATTGTGAGGTCAGCTGAGAGCAGTTGAGCCTCCTCAGGCGCGGGGGCGGGGGCGGGGGCGGGGGCCTTCGGGTAGGACGCCAGGCTCAGCGTCTCTGCTGAGAGGAGGTCGGTCTCCATCTCCTTAGGACTCGCTGGGGTTTCGGCTTCAGGACAAAGTGGGGCTGCGTCCACGCTGACTAGGGAACTAGGTTTCCTGAGGACCCAGGTGATGCCTGAGGAAAAGGTGAAGAGACGGTGAGGAAAAGTGGGGAGAAGCTTCCTGTGGGCGACTGACCGTTGAGGGGGTCCGTCTTCGTGTGAACAAGGGAGGGCTTGGCGTGGAAAGCTGGGTTTTTGGTCAGGTTTGTGTGCAGGGTAGCCAGCGTGAGTTATGGGGCGTCCAGTTTTCCCAGCACCATTTATCGTGGGGAGTGTCATGCTCCTTGGTGTGTCCTTGGTCCCTGTGTCATAAATTCACCGACCCCGTCCGTGTGGGTTGAATTCTGGTCTCTCTGTCCTGTTCCTCTGGTCCCTGTGCCCGTTTTGAGCCAGTTCCACGCTCTTTTGGTGACTGTAGCTTCTCAGCAGAGTGTGACGTCAGGGAGGGAGATGCCTCCAGCCCGTTCTCTTTTTTCAGGGTTTCTTTGGCTCTTTGGGGTCCTTTGTGGTTCCCCACAGATATTAGGAGGATTTGCTCTATTTGGGGGGAAAATACCATGGAAGTTTGGGAGGGATTGCATTCACTGTGTCCACTGCTTTGGGTAGCATGGATGTTTTAACAATATTAATTGTTCCATTCCATGAGAACAGGATATCTTTCCATTTATTGGTGTGTTTTGCAATGTCTTCATCAATGTCTTCAAGTTTTCAGTGTGCAGGTCTTTCACCTCCTTGGTTGACTTTATTCCCAGGTATTTTGTTCTTTTTGATGCAGTTGTAAATAGGGTTGCTTTCTTTCTCTTCCTGATGGTTCATTATTAGTGTTTAGAAATGCAACTGGTTTCTGTGTATTGATTTTGCAACTTTACTGAATTTATTTATTAGTTTTAATCGTTTTTTTATGGAATGAAGTGGAAAATTGGAATTCAAAAATCCCACTCTTTCTACCATATCCAGGTCGTCCACAACACGGAGGACAGTGGCTCCTAATATAACCTTCCCACAGTGCCTCTAAATGACATGTGGACTTTGGGTGAACTGGATCTGGGTAAGGCTTGGCTTCTATATGGAAGTTTGATGTTTTCTCTGCTTTTCTGGCATGCTGTTGACATACATGATGTTTTGAAAAGTAATTGACTTTCCAGTAATTTCAAACATACAACTTTACATACATAAAAACAAGTCTTGTACCTTGATTAAATATACTCCTAAATATTGATGTTGACATTATTACAAATGGAATTGTTCTCAGAAATTCTTTTTCAGATTATTTTTTGCCAGCGTATGCATATAAGATAGATTTTCATGAATTGATATTTTGTTCTATAACTTTGCTTATTACTTAGTTAATTAGCTCAAATAATTTCTTTGCTGATTATAGGTAGTTTCATATATAAGATGATGTGACCTATGTTCTGTGAAGAGACACGGTTTTAATTTTTCCATTCACCCATGGATGCCTTTTATTTCTTTCCTCAAGATTCTGGGTAGAACTTCCAGTACACTATTGAGTAACAGTTATGAAGGGCAGCTTCCTGGCCCTGTTCCTGATTTCAGGAGTAAATCTTTCAGTCTTTAACGTTGAGCATGATGTTTGCTGTGGCTTTTTGTACTACTCTTTTCCCTATTGAACCAATTTACTTTTATTCCTGCTTTCTTGAGTGTTTTTCATGAAATAACACTGGATTTTCATTGTAGATTTTTTGCATTAATTGATATGGTTATGTGTTTTTGCTTCACACCATTATTGTGGTTGAATACATTGCTTACTTTTAATATGTTGAGCAACCCGAAATTCCTGGTGTAGAGATACTTGCTTATGGCATTATCCATTTAAAGTTCTGTTGGTTTCATGTTGCTATTATTGTGTGATAGATTTTTACATTCATATTTATAAGTTGTACTGGGGTAGTTTTCTTGTTTTTTTCCTGTATTTTTAAAATCGTTTTTAAAATAGTGGTTTTATTTCATTTTAATTATTTATTTATTTTGGCCATGTCCCATGGCTTGTGGGATCTTAGTTCCCCAGTCAGGGATCGAACCCGAGCCCTTGGCAGTGAAAGCACAGAGTCCTAACCACTGGGCCACCAGGGAATTCCCCAGTTTTCTTTGTCAAGATGTATTTGTATAATCTGATTAGACTTGGCTTGGTGTAAGTGGTTTGGAGGGTTAGCATTAGGGCTGGGGCTGGTGTGAGGGTTGGGGCTGTGTATGGTTTATGGTTGCTGTGATGGTTTAAGTTTTATGGTTAATGAGTTATTTATGGGTATGGTTAATGAATATATTTTATGGTTTGCTTATGGTTATGGTTTTGCTTATTGGTTAAGGCTTATGGTTTTGGTCTCAGGGTGTTAGGGTTCTGTGTTAGAGTGGGTGTTAGGGTATGGGTGAGAATTGGGGTACAGGTAGGATGTGGGTAGAGCATGGGTTAGGGTAAGGTACAGGTTTAGGGTACGGGTTAGGCTAAGGTTAGGTCAGGGCTTAGGGTCAGGATCAGAGTTTAGGGTTAGGGTCCCTGTCAGGATTAGCATCAAGGTTGAGCGAGGCCGTTGTTTTCTGCTCCTCCAGTGCTGGATTCTCATTGATACATGAATGAAATGTCTGCTCTGGTCACCCACTGTTTCAAATTGAGCTCAGCCTTAGTCAAGGGTTCTTAGGGCCTCAGAGGTCATGCAGGGTTTCCCTCCACCCTCCCTCCTGGGAAGGGTGATGCAGGCCCCACTCTGTCTGTGCAGCCCCAGGTCCAGCATGGCCCTGACATGCAGGATACTAAGTAGACGTGATGTAAGACTTGGTGCATCAGTCTGCCAGCCCCCAGGGGCTGCCTTTTTTTTTTCTCTTAATTAATTAATTAATTAACTTTGGGCTCTGTTGGGTCTGCATTGCTGCACGGAGGCTTTCTCTAGTTGAGGCAAGAGGGGGCTTCTCATTGCGGTGGCTTCTCTTGATGCAGAGCACAGGCTCTAAGCACGTGGGCTTCAGCAGTTGGGGCTCGCGGGTTCTAGAGCGCAGGCTCAGTAGTTGTGGTACACCGGCTTAGTTGCTCCACAGCATGTGGGATCTTCCCGGACCAGGGCTCAAACCCGTGTCCCCTGCATTGGCAGGTGGATTCTTAACCACTGCGCCACCAGGGAAGTCTGGTGTTGCGTTCGTGAGGGCCGGTGGGGAGCTCTTGGGACTGGACGGATCCTTTGTTCCATCTGCACGGGTGTCCAAGCAGCTCTCAGAACAGCCCTTGGCCTCTGAGCATCCAGGCAGGCACCCACGTTCCTCCAGCTCAGGTTAGCCTTGGCCCCTCCAGCCCCCGTGGCCAATTACTGAGCTGATTGTGTCTTTATTCTTTAAAATTAAATCACTCTCTCCAGGTGGGCGAGAAGTTTACTTGTGAACTTCGTTAGGGTTTGGGGTTAGGGTTTAAGGGTTAGGGCTAGGGCTAGGGGTTAGGGTTATGCTTATGGTTGGGTTAGGGTTACGAGTTAGGGTTAGGGTTGAGGTTTAGGGTTAGGGTTAGTGTTGGGTTATGGTTAGGGTTAAGGTAGGGTTAGGGTTGGGTTAGGGTTAGGGTTAGGGTTAGGGTTTAGGGTTAGGGTGTCCAGCCTTACGTCCCATTCAGCTGTGGGTGTAGATGTGGTCAGTCCAGTTGCATCACAGCCCCTGATTGAATTTTGTAAGAATTCCTCTCTCTCTCACTGTCTTTTTTTTTATAATTAATTTTTATAATGGGGTGTAGCTGATTTTCAATGTTGTGTTTCTTGGTGCTGTACATCCACCTGAGTCACTTACAGGGAGACATCAATAAATTCTTTTCTAGTTTCTAGTAGTCATATGTATGTTTTTTCTGTGAATAGAGTGTGCTGAGTCCAGTTCCTTGAACAATGAGTATGTCTTGGCGATTACATTATTGGCGTATGGAACGGTATCTGTGCCAATTTCAACCTCCTGGTTTATGCATCACCGCACCACACTTTTCTCCTTAAGCAGCCATAAGTGTGTTTTGTAAATGTGTGATGGTGTTCTGTTTGTAATTCAGTTCATGGTTGGCGATTTTTAGATTCCCTTTATAAGTGATATCTTATGATAAGTTTCTCTTGCTGTCTAACTTCTTTCACTCTCAATGACCATACATAAGTCCCCCTGAGTTTCTGCAACTGGCCTCATTTCATTGATTTCAGGGCTGAGGAATATTCCGTTGTGCTTAAGTGCCAAATTTTCTTTCACCGTTTTTTCCTTCCAAGGACTCTTAAGTTGTACCCAAGTCGAGGCTGTTGTAAACATAGCAGCAGTAAATAGGGTGCCTGCGTCCTGTGGATTTTTGGTTTTTCCAAAATATAGGCCCATGAGTGGAAGCGCCCTATGCTTCGTAGCTCTGTTTTTTAGATGTTTCAGGAAACACAGCACACTTCTCCAGAGTGGCCGTTGGCAATTTACATTCCCCCTTCAGCATAACAAGGCTCCCTTTTCTCCTCTCCTTGTCCTGCATATCTGGTTTTTACCCTTTGTGAGGATGGTCCTTTTTTCTGACTCGAAGTGATACCTCTTTGTAGTGTTGATTTGCATTGCCCGCTTCTTTGTTTGGCCAAAAAGGGCGTATGCGTTTTTCCTGAATATATTCTGTTAGTTAAATTTGAGAGACAGCTTTTTTTTTAAATTGATTAATTAATTAATTTATTTTTGGCTGCGTTGGGTCTTCGTTTCTGTGCGAAGGCTTTCTCTAGTTGTGGCAAGCGGGGGCCACTCTTCATCGCGGTGCGCGGGCCTCTCACTATCGCGGCCTCTCTTGTTGCGGAGCACAGGCTCCAGACGCGCAGGCTCAGTAGTTTTGGCTCACGGGCCTAGTTGCTCCGCGGCATGTGGGATCTTCCCAGACCAGGGCTCGAAGCCGTGTCCCCTGCATTAGCCGGCAGATTCTCAACCACTGCGCCACCAGGGAAGCCCCTTGAATAGTTTTGTATTTAAAGTTTGTCTGTGGGGACTTCCCTGGTGACGCAGTGGTTAAGAGTCCGCCTGCCAATGCAGGGGACACGGGCTCGAGCCCTGGTCCGGGAAGCTCCCACATGCCGCAGAGCAACCAAGCCTGCGCGGCACAACTACTGAAGCCTGCGCGCCTAGAGCCCGTGCTCGCCCACAAGAGAAGCCACCGCAATGAGAAGCCCGTGCACCGCAATGAAGAGTAGCCCTGCTCGACGCAACTAGAGAAAGCCCACATGCAGCAATGAAGACCCAATGCAGCCAAACATATATTATAAACTAAAATAAAATTTGCCTCTGAATAACTTTGAGTGAATTTGGTATAAGTTGTAAAGTTTGCATCTACATTCACTTCATTCCAAATGGTTTCCAATTAATTGTTCCTTAACTACTTTTAGAAAAGTTTTGGGATAGAGACTCCATTTTAGTTTGAATTTCCAGTTTAATGGATTCAGCAGTCCTGTCAGTAGGGCACGCTGCCTCCAGTGACCTGTGAGGGAGGCGCGGCCTGCACTTCCTGCACTGACCACAGGGTGGCGCCGAGTTCGCCTCTCTGACCCACAGCGCATGCTCGTTCCCTGCGAACTCGATTGTGAGGTCAGCTGAGAGCAGTTGAGCCTCCTCAGGCGCGGGGGCGGGGGCGGGGGCCTTCGGGTAGGACGCCAGGCTCAGCGTCTCTGCTGAGAGGAGGTCGGTCTCCATCTCCTTAGGACTCGCTGGGGTTTCGGCTTCAGGACAAAGTGGGGCTGCGTCCACGCTGACTAGGGAACTAGGTTTCCTGAGGACCCAGGTGATGCCTGAGGAAAAGGTGAAGAGACAGTGAGGAAAAGTGGGGAGAAGCTTCCTGTGGGCGACTGACCGTTGAGGGGGTCCGTCTTCGTGTGAACAACGGAGGGCTTGGCGTGGAAAGCTGGGTTTTTGGTCAGGTTTGTGTGCAGGGTAGCCAGCGTGAGTTATGGGGCGTCCAGTTTTCCCAGCACCATTTATCGTGGGGAGTGTCATGCTCCTTGGTGTGTCCTTGGTCCCTGTGTCATAAATTCACCGACCCCGTCCGTGTGGGTTGAATTCTGGTCTCTCTGTCCTGTTCCTCTGGTCCCTGTGCCCGTTTTGAGCCAGTTCCACGCTCTTTTGGTGACTGTAGCTTCTCAGCAGAGTGTGACGTCAGGGAGGGAGATGCCTCCAGCCCGTTCTCTTTTTTCAGGGTTTCTTTGGCTCTTTGGGGTCCTTTGTGGTTCCCCACAGATATTAGGAGGATTTGCTCTATTTGGGGGGAAAATACCATGGAAGTTTGGGAGGGATTGCATTCACTGTGTCCACTGCTTTGGGTAGCATGGATGTTTTAACAATATTAATTGTTCCATTCCATGAGAACAGGATATCTTTCCATTTATTGGTGTGTTTTGCAATGTCTTCATCAATGTCTTCAAGTTTTCAGTGTGCAGGTCTTTCACCTCCTTGGTTGACTTTATTCCCAGGTATTTTGTTCTTTTTGATGCAGTTGTAAATAGGGTTGCTTTCTTTCTCTTCCTGATGGTTCATTATTAGTGTTTAGAAATGCAACTGGTTTCTGTGTATTGATTTTGCAACTTTACTGAATTTATTTATTAGTTTTAATCGTTTTTTTATGGAATGAAGTGGAAAATTGGAATTCAAAAATCCCACTCTTTCTACCATATCCAGGTCGTCCACAACACGGAGGACAGTGGCTCCTAATATAACCTTCCCACAGTGCCTCTAAATGACATGTGGACTTTGGGTGAACTGGATCTGGGTAAGGCTTGGCTTCTATATGGAAGTTTGATGTTTTCTCTGCTTTTCTGGCATGCTGTTGACATACATGATGTTTTGAAAAGTAATTGACTTTCCAGTAATTTCAAACATACAACTTTACATACATAAAAACAAGTCTTGTACCTTGATTAAATATACTCCTAAATATTGATGTTGACATTATTACAAATGGAATTGTTCTCAGAAATTCTTTTTCAGATTATTTTTTGCCAGCGTATGCATATAAGATAGATTTTCATGAATTGATATTTTGTTCTATAACTTTGCTTATTACTTAGTTAATTAGCTCAAATAATTTCTTTGCTGATTATAGGTAGTTTCATATATAAGATGATGTGACCTATGTTCTGTGAAGAGACACGGTTTTAATTTTTCCATTCACCCATGGATGCCTTTTATTTCTTTCCTCAAGATTCTGGGTAGAACTTCCAGTACACTATTGAGTAACAGTTATGAAGGGCAGCTTCCTGGCCCTGTTCCTGATTTCAGGAGTAAATCTTTCAGTCTTTAACGTTGAGCATGATGTTTGCTGTGGCTTTTTGTACTACTCTTTTCCCTATTGAACCAATTTACTTTTATTCCTGCTTTCTTGAGTGTTTTTCATGAAATAACACTGGATTTTCATTGTAGATTTTTTGCATTAATTGATATGGTTATGTGTTTTTGCTTCACACCATTATTGTGGTTGAATACATTGCTTACTTTTAATATGTTGAGCAACCCGAAATTCCTGGTGTAGAGATACTTGCTTATGGCATTATCCATTTAAAGTTCTGTTGGTTTCATGTTGCTATTATTGTGTGATAGATTTTTACATTCATATTTATAAGTTGTACTGGGGTAGTTTTCTTGTTTTTTTCCTGTATTTTTAAAATCGTTTTTAAAATAGTGGTTTTATTTCATTTTAATTATTTATTTATTTTGGCCATGTCCCATGGCTTGTGGGATCTTAGTTCCCCAGTCAGGGATCGAACCCGAGCCCTTGGCAGTGAAAGCACAGAGTCCTAACCACTGGGCCACCAGGGAATTCCCCAGTTTTCTTTGTCAAGATGTATTTGTATAATCTGATTAGACTTGGCTTGGTGTAAGTGGTTTGGAGGGTTAGCATTAGGGCTGGGGCTGGTGTGAGGGTTGGGGCTGTGTATGGTTTATGGTTGCTGTGATGGTTTAAGTTTTATGGTTAATGAGTTATTTATGGGTATGGTTAATGAATATATTTTATGGTTTGCTTATGGTTATGGTTTTGCTTATTGGTTAAGGCTTATGGTTTTGGTCTCAGGGTGTTAGGGTTCTGTGTTAGAGTGGGTGTTAGGGTATGGGTGAGAATTGGGGTACAGGTAGGATGTGGGTAGAGCATGGGTTAGGGTAAGGTACAGGTTTAGGGTACGGGTTAGGCTAAGGTTAGGTCAGGGCTTAGGGTCAGGATCAGAGTTTAGGGTTAGGGTCCCTGTCAGGATTAGCATCAAGGTTGAGCGAGGCCGTTGTTTTCTGCTCCTCCAGTGCTGGATTCTCATTGATACATGAATGAAATGTCTGCTCTGGTCACCCACTGTTTCAAATTGAGCTCAGCCTTAGTCAAGGGTTCTTAGGGCCTCAGAGGTCATGCAGGGTTTCCCTCCACCCTCCCTCCTGGGAAGGGTGATGCAGGCCCCACTCTGTCTGTGCAGCCCCAGGTCCAGCATGGCCCTGACATGCAGGATACTAAGTAGACGTGATGTAAGACTTGGTGCATCAGTCTGCCAGCCCCCAGGGGCTGCCTTTTTTTTTTCTCTTAATTAATTAATTAATTAACTTTGGGCTCTGTTGGGTCTGCATTGCTGCACGGAGGCTTTCTCTAGTTGCGGCAAGAGGGGGCTTCTCATTGCGGTGGCTTCTCTTGATGCAGAGCACAGGCTCTAAGCACGTGGGCTTCAGCAGTTGGGGCTCGCGGGTTCTAGAGCGCAGGCTCAGTAGTTGTGGTACACCGGCTTAGTTGCTCCACAGCATGTGGGATCTTCCCGGACCAGGGCTCAAACCCGTGTCCCCTGCATTGGCAGGTGGATTCTTAACCACTGCGCCACCAGGGAAGTCTGGTGTTGCGTTCGTGAGGGCCGGTGGGGAGCTCTTGGGACTGGACGGATCCTTTGTTCCATCTGCACGGGTGTCCAAGCAGCTCTCAGAACAGCCCTTGGCCTCTGAGCATCCAGGCAGGCACCCACGTTCCTCCAGCTCAGGTTAGCCTTGGCCCCTCCAGCCCCCGTGGCCAATTACTGAGCTGATTGTGTCTTTACTCTTTAAAATTAAATCACTCTCTCCAGGTGGGCGAGAAGTTTACTTGTGAACTTCGTTAGGGTTTGGGGTTAGGGTTTAAGGGTTAGGGCTAGGGCTAGGGGTTAGGGTTATGCTTATGGTTGGGTTAGGGTTACGGGTTAGGGTTAGGGTTGAGGTTTAGGGTTAGGGTTAGTGTTGGGTTATGGTTAGGGTTAAGGTAGGGTTAGGGTTGGGTTAGGGTTAGGGTTAGGGTTAGGGTTTAGGGTTAGGGTGTCCAGCCTTACGTCCCATTCAGCTGTGGGTGTAGATGTGGTCAGTCCAGTTGCATCACAGCCCCTGATTGAATTTTGTAAGAATTCCTCTCTCTCTCACTGTCTTTTTTTTTATAATTAATTTTTATAATGGGGTGTAGCTGATTTTCAATGTTGTGTTTCTTGGTGCTGTACATCCACCTGAGTCACTTACAGAGAGACATCAATAAATTCTTTTCTAGTTTCTAGTAGTCAGATGTATGTTTTTTCTGTGAATAGAGTGTGCTGAGTCCAGTTCCTTGAACAATGAGTATGTCTTGGCGATTACATTATTGGCGTATGGAACGGTATCTGTGCCAATTTCAACCTCCTGGTTTATGCATCACCGCACCACACTTTTCTCCTTAAGCAGCCATAAGTGTGTTTTGTAAATGTGTGATGGTGTTCTGTTTGTAATTCAGTTCATGGTTGGCGATTTTTAGATTCCCTTTATAAGTGATATCTTATGATAAGTTTCTCTTGCTGTCTAACTTCTTTCACTCTCAATGACCATACATAAGTCCCCCTGAGTTTCTGCAACTGGCCTCATTTCATTGATTTCAGGGCTGAGGAATATTCCGTTGTGCTTAAGTGCCAAATTTTCTTTCACCGTTTTTTCCTTCCAAGGACTCTTAAGTTGTACCCAAGTCGAGGCTGTTGTAAACATAGCAGCAGTAAATAGGGTGCCTGCGTCCTGTGGATTTTTGGTTTTTCCAAAATATAGGCCCATGAGTGGAAGCGCCCTATGCTTCGTAGCTCTGTTTTTTAGATGTTTCAGGAAACACAGCACACTTCTCCAGAGTGGCCGTTGGCAATTTACATTCCCCCTTCAGCATAACAAGGCTCCCTTTTCTCCTCTCCTTGTCCTGCATATCTGGTTTTTACCCTTTGTGAGGATGGTCCTTTTTTCTGACTCGAAGTGATACCTCTTTGTAGTGTTGATTTGCATTGCCCGCTTCTTTGTTTGGCCAAAAAGGGCGTATGCGTTTTTCCTGAATATATTCTGTTAGTTAAATTTGAGAGACAGCTTTTTTTTTAAATTGATTAATTAATTAATTTATTTTTGGCTGCGTTGGGTCTTCGTTTCTGTGCGAAGGCTTTCTCTAGTTGTGGCAAGCGGGGGCCACTCTTCATCGCGGTGCGCGGGCCTCTCACTATCGCGGCCTCTCTTGTTGCGGAGCACAGGCTCCAGACGCGCAGGCTCAGTAGTTGTGGCTCACGGGCCTAGTTGCTCCGCGGCATGTGGGATCTTCCCAGACCAGGGCTCGAAGCCGTGTCCCCTGCATTAGCCGGCAGATTCTCAACCACTGCGCCACCAGGGAAGCCCCTTGAATAGTTTTGTATTTAAAGTTTGTCTGTGGGGACTTCCCTGGTGACGCAGTGGTTAAGAGTCCGCCTGCCAATGCAGGGGACACGGGCTCGAGCCCTGGTCCGGGAAGCTCCCACATGCCGCAGAGCAACCAAGCCTGCGCGGCACAACTACTGAAGCCTGCGCGCCTAGAGCCCGTGCTCGCCCACAAGAGAAGCCACCGCAATGAGAAGCCCGTGCACCGCAATGAAGAGTAGCCCTGCTCGACGCAACTAGAGAAAGCCCACATGCAGCAATGAAGACCCAATGCAGCCAAACATATATTATAAACTAAAATAAAATTTGCCTCTGAATAACTTTGAGTGAATTTGGTATAAGTTGTAAAGTTTGCATCTACATTCACTTCATTCCAAATGGTTTCCAATTAATTGTTCCTTAACTACTTTTAGAAAAGTTTTGGGATAGAGACTCCATTTTAGTTTGAATTTCCAGTTTAATGGATTCAGCAGTCCTGTCAGTAGGGCACGCTGCCTCCAGTGACCTGTGAGGGAGGCGCGGCCTGCACTTCCTGCACTGACCACAGGGTGGCGCCGAGTTCGCCTCTCTGACCCACAGCGCATGCTCGTTCCCTGCGAACTCGATTGTGAGGTCAGCTGAGAGCAGTTGAGCCTCCTCAGGCGCGGGGGCGGGGGCGGGGGCCTTCGGGTAGGACGCCAGGCTCAGCGTCTCTGCTGAGAGGAGGTCGGTCTCCATCTCCTTAGGACTCGCTGGGGTTTCGGCTTCAGGACAAAGTGGGGCTGCGTCCACGCTGACTAGGGAACTAGGTTTCCTGAGGACCCAGGTGATGCCTGAGGAAAAGGTGAAGAGACAGTGAGGAAAAGTGGGGAGAAGCTTCCTGTGGGCGACTGACCGTTGAGGGGGTCCGTCTTCGTGTGAACAACGGAGGGCTTGGCGTGGAAAGCTGGGTTTTTGGTCAGGTTTGTGTGCAGGGTAGCCAGCGTGAGTTATGGGGCGTCCAGTTTTCCCAGCACCATTTATCGTGGGGAGTGTCATGCTCCTTGGTGTGTCCTTGGTCCCTGTGTCATAAATTCACCGACCCCGTCCGTGTGGGTTGAATTCTGGTCTCTCTGTCCTGTTCCTCTGGTCCCTGTGCCCGTTTTGAGCCAGTTCCACGCTCTTTTGGTGACTGTAGCTTCTCAGCAGAGTGTGACGTCAGGGAGGGAGATGCCTCCAGCCCGTTCTCTTTTTTCAGGGTTTCTTTGGCTCTTTGGGGTCCTTTGTGGTTCCCCACAGATATTAGGAGGATTTGCTCTATTTGGGGGGAAAATACCATGGAAGTTTGGGAGGGATTGCATTCACTGTGTCCACTGCTTTGGGTAGCATGGATGTTTTAACAATATTAATTGTTCCATTCCATGAGAACAGGATATCTTTCCATTTATTGGTGTGTTTTGCAATGTCTTCATCAATGTCTTCAAGTTTTCAGTGTGCAGGTCTTTCACCTCCTTGGTTGACTTTATTCCCAGGTATTTTGTTCTTTTTGATGCAGTTGTAAATAGGGTTGCTTTCTTTCTCTTCCTGATGGTTCATTATTAGTGTTTAGAAATGCAACTGGTTTCTGTGTATTGATTTTGCAACTTTACTGAATTTATTTATTAGTTTTAATCGTTTTTTTATGGAATGAAGTGGAAAATTGGAATTCAAAAATCCCACTCTTTCTACCATATCCAGGTCGTCCACAACACGGAGGACAGTGGCTCCTAATATAACCTTCCCACAGTGCCTCTAAATGACATGTGGACTTTGGGTGAACTGGATCTGGGTAAGGCTTGGCTTCTATATGGAAGTTTGATGTTTTCTCTGCTTTTCTGGCATGCTGTTGACATACATGATGTTTTGAAAAGTAATTGACTTTCCAGTAATTTCAAACATACAACTTTACATACATAAAAACAAGTCTTGTACCTTGATTAAATATACTCCTAAATATTGATGTTGACATTATTACAAATGGAATTGTTCTCAGAAATTCTTTTTCAGATTATTTTTTGCCAGCGTATGCATATAAGATAGATTTTCATGAATTGATATTTTGTTCTATAACTTTGCTTATTACTTAGTTAATTAGCTCAAATAATTTCTTTGCTGATTATAGGTAGTTTCATATATAAGATGATGTGACCTATGTTCTGTGAAGAGACACGGTTTTAATTTTTCCATTCACCCATGGATGCCTTTTATTTCTTTCCTCAAGATTCTGGGTAGAACTTCCAGTACACTATTGAGTAACAGTTATGAAGGGCAGCTTCCTGGCCCTGTTCCTGATTTCAGGAGTAAATCTTTCAGTCTTTAACGTTGAGCATGATGTTTGCTGTGGCTTTTTGTACTACTCTTTTCCCTATTGAACCAATTTACTTTTATTCCTGCTTTCTTGAGTGTTTTTCATGAAATAACACTGGATTTTCATTGTAGATTTTTTGCATTAATTGATATGGTTATGTGTTTTTGCTTCACACCATTATTGTGGTTGAATACATTGCTTACTTTTAATATGTTGAGCAACCCGAAATTCCTGGTGTAGAGATACTTGCTTATGGCATTATCCATTTAAAGTTCTGTTGGTTTCATGTTGCTATTATTGTGTGATAGATTTTTACATTCATATTTATAAGTTGTACTGGGGTAGTTTTCTTGTTTTTTTCCTGTATTTTTAAAATCGTTTTTAAAATAGTGGTTTTATTTCATTTTAATTATTTATTTATTTTGGCCATGTCCCATGGCTTGTGGGATCTTAGTTCCCCAGTCAGGGATCGAACCCGAGCCCTTGGCAGTGAAAGCACAGAGTCCTAACCACTGGGCCACCAGGGAATTCCCCAGTTTTCTTTGTCAAGATGTATTTGTATAATCTGATTAGACTTGGCTTGGTGTAAGTGGTTTGGAGGGTTAGCATTAGGGCTGGGGCTGGTGTGAGGGTTGGGTCTGTGTATGGTTTATGGTTGCTGTGATGGTTTAAGTTTTATGGTTAATGAGTTATTTATGGGTATGGTTAATGAATATATTTTATGGTTTGCTTATGGTTATGGTTTTGCTTATTGGTTAAGGCTTATGGTTTTGGTCTCAGGGTGTTAGGGTTCTGTGTTAGAGTGGGTGTTAGGGTATGGGTGAGAATTGGGGTACAGGTAGGATGTGGGTAGAGCATGGGTTAGGGTAAGGTACAGGTTTAGGGTACGGGTTAGGCTAAGGTTAGGTCAGGGTTTAGGGTCAGGATCAGAGTTTAGGGTTAGGGTCCATGTCAGGATTAGCATCAAGGTTGAGCGAGGCCGTTGTTTTCTGCTCCTCCAGTGCTGGATTCTCATTGATACATAAATGAAATGTCTGCTCTGGTCACCCGCTGTTTCAAATTGAGCTCAGCCTTAGTCAAGGGTTCTTAGGGCCTCAGAGGTCATGCAGGGTTTCCCTCCACCCTCCCTCCTGGGAAGGGTGATGCAGGCCCCACTCTGTCTGTGCAGCCCCAGGTCCAGCATGGCCCTGACATGCAGAATACTAAGTAGACGTGATGTAAGACTTGGTGCATCAGTCTGCCAGCCCCCAGGGGCTGCCTTTTTTTTTTCTCTTAATTAATTAATTAATTAACTTTGGGCTCTGTTGGGTCTGCATTGCTGCACGGAGGCTTTCTCTAGTTGCGGCAAGAGGGGGCTTCTCATTGCGGTGGCTTCTCTTGATGCAGAGCACAGGCTCTAAGCACGTGGGCTTCAGCAGTTGGGGCTCGCGGGTTCTAGAGCGCAGGCTCAGTAGTTGTGGTACACCGGCTTAGTTGCTCCACAGCATGTGGGATCTTCCCGGACCAGGGCTCAAACCCGTGTCCCCTGCATTGGCAGGTGGATTCTTAACCACTGCGCCACCAGGGAAGTCTGCTGTTGCGTTCGTGAGGGCCGGTGGGGAGCTCTTGGGACTGGACGGATCCTTTGTTCCATCTGCACGGGTGTCCAAGCAGCTCTCAGAACAGCCCTTGGCCTCTGAGCATCCAGGCAGGCACCCACGTTCCTCCAGCTCAGGTTAGCCTTGGCCCCTCCAGCCCCCGTGGCCAATTACTGAGCTGATTGTGTCTTTACTCTTTAAAATTAAATCACTCTCTCCAGGTGGGCGAGAAGTTTACTTGTGAACTTCGTTAGGGTTTGGGGTTAGGGTTTAAGGGTTAGGGCTAGGGCTAGGGGTTAGGGTTATGCTTATGGTTGGGTTAGGGTTACGGGTTAGGGTTAGGGTTGAGGTTTAGGGTTAGGGTTAGTGTTGGGTTATGGTTAGGGTTAAGGTAGGGTTAGGGTTGGGTTAGGGTTAGGGTTAGGGTTAGGGTTTAGGGTTAGGGTGTCCAGCCTTACGTCCCATTCAGCTGTGGGTGTAGATGTGGTCAGTCCAGTTGCATCACAGCCCCTGATTGAATTTTGTAAGAATTCCTCTCTCTCTCACTGTCTTTTTTTTTATAATTAATTTTTATAATGGGGTGTAGCTGATTTGCAATGTTGTGTTTCTTGGTGCTGTACATCCACCTGAGTCACTTACAGAGAGACATCAATAAATTCTTTTCTAGTTTCTAGTAGTCAGATGTATGTTTTTTCTGTGAATAGAGTGTGCTGAGTCCAGTTCCTTGAACAATGAGTATGTCTTGGCGATTACATTATTGGCGTATGGAACGGTATCTGTGCCAATTTCAACCTCCTGGTTTATGCATCACCGCACCACACTTTTCTCCTTAAGCAGCCATAAGTGTGTTTTGTAAATGTGTGATGGTGTTCTGTTTGTAATTCAGTTCATGGTTGGCGATTTTTAGATTCCCTTTATAAGTGATATCTTATGATAAGTTTCTCTTGCTGTCTAACTTCTTTCACTCTCAATGACCATACATAAGTCCCCCTGAGTTTCTGCAACTGGCCTCATTTCATTGATTTCAGGGCTGAGGAATATTCCGTTGTGCTTAAGTGCCAAATTTTCTTTCACCGTTTTTTCCTTCCAAGGACTCTTAAGTTGTACCCAAGTGGAGGCTGTTGTAAACATAGCAGCAGTAAATAGGGTGCCTGCGTCCTGTGGATTTTTGGTTTTTCCAAAATATAGGCCCATGAGTGGAAGCGCCCTATGCTTCGTAGCTCTGTTTTTTAGATGTTTCAGGAAACACAGCACACTTCTCCAGAGTGGCCGTTGGCAATTTACATTCCCCCTTCAGCATAACAAGGCTCCCTTTTCTCCTCTCCTTGTCCTGCATATCTGGTTTTTACCCTTTGTGAGGATGGTCCTTTTTTCTGACTCGAAGTGATACCTCTTTGTAGTGTTGATTTGCATTGCCCGCTTCTTTGTTTGGCCAAAAAGGGCGTATGCGTTTTTCCTGAATATATTCTGTTAGTTAAATTTGAGAGACAGCTTTTTTTTTAAATTGATTAATTAATTAATTTATTTTTGGCTGCGTTGGGTCTTCGTTTCTGTGCGAAGGCTTTCTCTAGTTGTGGCAAGCGGGGGCCACTCTTCATCGCGGTGCGCGGGCCTCTCACTATCGCGGCCTCTCTTGTTGCGGAGCACAGGCTCCAGACGCGCAGGCTCAGTAGTTTTGGCTCACGGGCCTAGTTGCTCCGCGGCATGTGGGATCTTCCCAGACCAGGGCTCGAAGCCGTGTCCCCTGCATTAGCCGGCAGATTCTCAACCACTGCGCCACCAGGGAAGCCCCTTGAATAGTTTTGTATTTAAAGTTTGTCTGTGGGGACTTCCCTGGTGACGCAGTGGTTAAGAGTCCGCCTGCCAATGCAGGGGACACGGGCTCGAGCCCTGGTCCGGGAAGCTCCCACATGCCGCAGAGCAACCAAGCCTGCGCGGCACAACTACTGAAGCCTGCGCGCCTAGAGCCCGTGCTCGCCCACAAGAGAAGCCACCGCAATGAGAAGCCCGTGCACCGCAATGAAGAGTAGCCCTGCTCGACGCAACTAGAGAAAGCCCACATGCAGCAATGAAGACCCAATGCAGCCAAACATATATTATAAACTAAAATAAAATTTGCCTCTGAATAACTTTGAGTGAATTTGGTATAAGTTGTAAAGTTTGCATCTACATTCACTTCATTCCAAATGGTTTCCAATTAATTGTTCCTTAACTACTTTTAGAAAAGTTTTGGGATAGAGACTCCATTTTAGTTTGAATTTCCAGTTTAATGGATTCAGCAGTCCTGTCAGTAGGGCACGCTGCCTCCAGTGACCTGTGAGGGAGGCGCGGCCTGCACTTCCTGCACTGACCACAGGGTGGCGCCGAGTTCGCCTCTCTGACCCACAGCGCATGCTCGTTCCCTGCGAACTCGATTGTGAGGTCAGCTGAGAGCAGTTGAGCCTCCTCAGGCGCGGGGGCGGGGGCGGGGGCCTTCGGGTAGGACGCCAGGCTCAGCGTCTCTGCTGAGAGGAGGTCGGTCTCCATCTCCTTAGGACTCGCTGGGGTTTCGGCTTCAGGACAAAGTGGGGCTGCGTCCACGCTGACTAGGGAACTAGGTTTCCTGAGGACCCAGGTGATGCCTGAGGAAAAGGTGAAGAGACAGTGAGGAAAAGTGGGGAGAAGCTTCCTGTGGGCGACTGACCGTTGAGGGGGTCCGTCTTCGTGTGAACAACGGAGGGCTTGGCGTGGAAAGCTGGGTTTTTGGTCAGGTTTGTGTGCAGGGTAGCCAGCGTGAGTTATGGGGCGTCCAGTTTTCCCAGCACCATTTATCGTGGGGAGTGTCATGCTCCTTGGTGTGTCCTTGGTCCCTGTGTCATAAATTCACCGACCCCGTCCGTGTGGGTTGAATTCTGGTCTCTCTGTCCTGTTCCTCTGGTCCCTGTGCCCGTTTTGAGCCAGTTCCACGCTCTTTTGGTGACTGTAGCTTCTCAGCAGAGTGTGACGTCAGGGAGGGAGATGCCTCCAGCCCGTTCTCTTTTTTCAGGGTTTCTTTGGCTCTTTGGGGTCCTTTGTGGTTCCCCACAGATATTAGGAGGATTTGCTCTATTTGGGGGGAAAATACCATGGAAGTTTGGGAGGGATTGCATTCACTGTGTCCACTGCTTTGGGTAGCATGGATGTTTTAACAATATTAATTGTTCCATTCCATGAGAACAGGATATCTTTCCATTTATTGGTGTGTTTTGCAATGTCTTCATCAATGTCTTCAAGTTTTCAGTGTGCAGGTCTTTCACCTCCTTGGTTGACTTTATTCCCAGGTATTTTGTTCTTTTTGATGCAGTTGTAAATAGGGTTGCTTTCTTTCTCTTCCTGATGGTTCATTATTAGTGTTTAGAAATGCAACTGGTTTCTGTGTATTGATTTTGCAACTTTACTGAATTTATTTATTAGTTTTAATCGTTTTTTTATGGAATGAAGTGGAAAATTGGAATTCAAAAATCCCACTCTTTCTACCATATCCAGGTCGTCCACAACACGGAGGACAGTGGCTCCTAATATAACCTTCCCACAGTGCCTCTAAATGACATGTGGACTTTGGGTGAACTGGATCTGGGTAAGGCTTGGCTTCTATATGGAAGTTTGATGTTTTCTCTGCTTTTCTGGCATGCTGTTGACATACATGATGTTTTGAAAAGTAATTGACTTTCCAGTAATTTCAAACATACAACTTTACATACATAAAAACAAGTCTTGTACCTTGATTAAATATACTCCTAAATATTGATGTTGACATTATTACAAATGGAATTGTTCTCAGAAATTCTTTTTCAGATTATTTTTTGCCAGCGTATGCATATAAGATAGATTTTCATGAATTGATATTTTGTTCTATAACTTTGCTTATTACTTAGTTAATTAGCTCAAATAATTTCTTTGCTGATTATAGGTAGTTTCATATATAAGATGATGTGACCTATGTTCTGTGAAGAGACACGGTTTTAATTTTTCCATTCACCCATGGATGCCTTTTATTTCTTTCCTCAAGATTCTGGGTAGAACTTCCAGTACACTATTGAGTAACAGTTATGAAGGGCAGCTTCCTGGCCCTGTTCCTGATTTCAGGAGTAAATCTTTCAGTCTTTAACGTTGAGCATGATGTTTGCTGTGGCTTTTTGTACTACTCTTTTCCCTATTGAACCAATTTACTTTTATTCCTGCTTTCTTGAGTGTTTTTCATGAAATAACACTGGATTTTCATTGTAGATTTTTTGCATTAATTGATATGGTTATGTGTTTTTGCTTCACACCATTATTGTGGTTGAATACATTGCTTACTTTTAATATGTTGAGCAACCCGAAATTCCTGGTGTAGAGATACTTGCTTATGGCATTATCCATTTAAAGTTCTGTTGGTTTCATGTTGCTATTATTGTGTGATAGATTTTTACATTCATATTTATAAGTTGTACTGGGGTAGTTTTCTTGTTTTTTTCCTGTATTTTTAAAATCGTTTTTAAAATAGTGGTTTTATTTCATTTTAATTATTTATTTATTTTGGCCATGTCCCATGGCTTGTGGGATCTTAGTTCCCCAGTCAGGGATCGAACCCGAGCCCTTGGCAGTGAAAGCACAGAGTCCTAACCACTGGGCCACCAGGGAATTCCCCAGTTTTCTTTGTCAAGATGTATTTGTATAATCTGATTAGACTTGGCTTGGTGTAAGTGGTTTGGAGGGTTAGCATTAGGGCTGGGGCTGGTGTGAGGGTTGGGTCTGTGTATGGTTTATGGTTGCTGTGATGGTTTAAGTTTTATGGTTAATGAGTTATTTATGGGTATGGTTAATGAATATATTTTATGGTTTGCTTATGGTTATGGTTTTGCTTATTGGTTAAGGCTTATGGTTTTGGTCTCAGGGTGTTAGGGTTCTGTGTTAGAGTGGGTGTTAGGGTATGGGTGAGAATTGGGGTACAGGTAGGATGTGGGTAGAGCATGGGTTAGGGTAAGGTACAGGTTTAGGGTACGGGTTAGGCTAAGGTTAGGTCAGGGTTTAGGGTCAGGATCAGAGTTTAGGGTTAGGGTCCATGTCAGGATTAGCATCAAGGTTGAGCGAGGCCGTTGTTTTCTGCTCCTCCAGTGCTGGATTCTCATTGATACATAAATGAAATGTCTGCTCTGGTCACCCGCTGTTTCAAATTGAGCTCAGCCTTAGTCAAGGGTTCTTAGGGCCTCAGAGGTCATGCAGGGTTTCCCTCCACCCTCCCTCCTGGGAAGGGTGATGCAGGCCCCACTCTGTCTGTGCAGCCCCAGGTCCAGCATGGCCCTGACATGCAGAATACTAAGTAGACGTGATGTAAGACTTGGTGCATCAGTCTGCCAGCCCCCAGGGGCTGCCTTTTTTTTTTCTCTTAATTAATTAATTAATTAACTTTGGGCTCTGTTGGGTCTGCATTGCTGCACGGAGGCTTTCTCTAGTTGCGGCAAGAGGGGGCTTCTCATTGCGGTGGCTTCTCTTGATGCAGAGCACAGGCTCTAAGCACGTGGGCTTCAGCAGTTGGGGCTCGCGGGTTCTAGAGCGCAGGCTCAGTAGTTGTGGTACACCGGCTTAGTTGCTCCACAGCATGTGGGATCTTCCCGGACCAGGGCTCAAACCCGTGTCCCCTGCATTGGCAGGTGGATTCTTAACCACTGCGCCACCAGGGAAGTCTGCTGTTGCGTTCGTGAGGGCCGGTGGGGAGCTCTTGGGACTGGACGGATCCTTTGTTCCATCTGCACGGGTGTCCAAGCAGCTCTCAGAACAGCCCTTGGCCTCTGAGCATCCAGGCAGGCACCCACGTTCCTCCAGCTCAGGTTAGCCTTGGCCCCTCCAGCCCCCGTGGCCAATTACTGAGCTGATTGTGTCTTTACTCTTTAAAATTAAATCACTCTCTCCAGGTGGGCGAGAAGTTTACTTGTGAACTTCGTTAGGGTTTGGGGTTAGGGTTTAAGGGTTAGGGCTAGGGCTAGGGGTTAGGGTTATGCTTATGGTTGGGTTAGGGTTACGGGTTAGGGTTAGGGTTGAGGTTTAGGGTTAGGGTTAGTGTTGGGTTATGGTTAGGGTTAAGGTAGGGTTAGGGTTGGGTTAGGGTTAGGGTTAGGGTTAGGGTTTAGGGTTAGGGTGTCCAGCCTTACGTCCCATTCAGCTGTGGGTGTAGATGTGGTCAGTCCAGTTGCATCACAGCCCCTGATTGAATTTTGTAAGAATTCCTCTCTCTCTCACTGTCTTTTTTTTTATAATTAATTTTTATAATGGGGTGTAGCTGATTTGCAATGTTGTGTTTCTTGGTGCTGTACATCCACCTGAGTCACTTACAGAGAGACATCAATAAATTCTTTTCTAGTTTCTAGTAGTCAGATGTATGTTTTTTCTGTGAATAGAGTGTGCTGAGTCCAGTTCCTTGAACAATGAGTATGTCTTGGCGATTACATTATTGGCGTATGGAACGGTATCTGTGCCAATTTCAACCTCCTGGTTTATGCATCACCGCACCACACTTTTCTCCTTAAGCAGCCATAAGTGTGTTTTGTAAATGTGTGATGGTGTTCTGTTTGTAATTCAGTTCATGGTTGGCGATTTTTAGATTCCCTTTATAAGTGATATCTTATGATAAGTTTCTCTTGCTGTCTAACTTCTTTCACTCTCAATGACCATACATAAGTCCCCCTGAGTTTCTGCAACTGGCCTCATTTCATTGATTTCAGGGCTGAGGAATATTCCGTTGTGCTTAAGTGCCAAATTTTCTTTCACCGTTTTTTCCTTCCAAGGACTCTTAAGTTGTACCCAAGTCGAGGCTGTTGTAAACATAGCAGCAGTAAATAGGGTGCCTGCGTCCTGTGGATTTTTGGTTTTTCCAAAATATAGGCCCATGAGTGGAAGCGCCCTATGCTTCGTAGCTCTGTTTTTTAGATGTTTCAGGAAACACAGCACACTTCTCCAGAGTGGCCGTTGGCAATTTACATTCCCCCTTCAGCATAACAAGGCTCCCTTTTCTCCTCTCCTTGTCCTGCATATCTGGTTTTTACCCTTTGTGAGGATGGTCCTTTTTTCTGACTCGAAGTGATACCTCTTTGTAGTGTTGATTTGCATTGCCCGCTTCTTTGTTTGGCCAAAAAGGGCGTATGCGTTTTTCCTGAATATATTCTGTTAGTTAAATTTGAGAGACAGCTTTTTTTTTAAATTGATTAATTAATTAATTTATTTTTGGCTGCGTTGGGTCTTCGTTTCTGTGCGAAGGCTTTCTCTAGTTGTGGCAAGCGGGGGCCACTCTTCATCGCGGTGCGCGGGCCTCTCACTATCGCGGCCTCTCTTGTTGCGGAGCACAGGCTCCAGACGCGCAGGCTCAGTAGTTGTGGCTCACGGGCCTAGTTGCTCCGCGGCATGTGGGATCTTCCCAGACCAGGGCTCGAAGCCGTGTCCCCTGCATTAGCCGGCAGATTCTCAACCACTGCGCCACCAGGGAAGCCCCTTGAATAGTTTTGTATTTAAAGTTTGTCTGTGGGGACTTCCCTGGTGACGCAGTGGTTAAGAGTCCGCCTGCCAATGCAGGGGACACGGGCTCGAGCCCTGGTCCGGGAAGCTCCCACATGCCGCAGAGCAACCAAGCCTGCGCGGCACAACTACTGAAGCCTGCGCGCCTAGAGCCCGTGCTCGCCCACAAGAGAAGCCACCGCAATGAGAAGCCCGTGCACCGCAATGAAGAGTAGCCCTGCTCGACGCAACTAGAGAAAGCCCACATGCAGCAACGAAGACCCAATGCAGCCAAACATATATTATAAACTAAAATAAAATTTGCCTCTGAATAACTTTGAGTGAATTTGGTATAAGTTGTAAAGTTTGCATCTACATTCACTTCATTCCAAATGGTTTCCAATTAATTGTTCCTTAACTACTTTTAGAAAAGTTTTGGGATAGAGACTCCATTTTAGTTTGAATTTCCAGTTTAATGGATTCAGCAGTCCTGTCAGTAGGGCACGCTGCCTCCAGTGACCTGTGAGGGAGGCGCGGCCTGCACTTCCTGCACTGACCACAGGGTGGCGCCGAGTTCGCCTCTCTGACCCACAGCGCATGCTCGTTCCCTGCGAACTCGATTGTGAGGTCAGCTGAGAGCAGTTGAGCCTCCTCAGGCGCGGGGGCGGGGGCGGGGGCGGGGGCCTTCGGGTAGGACGCCAGGCTCAGCGTCTCTGCTGAGAGGAGGTCGGTCTCCATCTCCTTAGGACTCGCTGGGGTTTCGGCTTCAGGACAAAGTGGGGCTGCGTCCACGCTGACTAGGGAACTAGGTTTCCTGAGGACCCAGGTGATGCCTGAGGAAAAGGTGAAGAGACGGTGAGGAAAAGTGGGGAGAAGCTTCCTGTGGGCGACTGACCGTTGACGGGGTCCGTCTTCGTGTGAACAAGGGAGGGCTTGGCGTGGAAAGCTGGGTTTTTGGTCAGGTTTGTGTGCAGGGTAGCCAGCGTGAGTTATGGGGCGTCCAGTTTTCCCAGCACCATTTATCGTGGGGAGTGTCATGCTCCTTGGTGTGTCCTTGGTCCCTGTGTCATAAATTCACCGACCCCGTCCGTGTGGGTTGAATTCTGGTCTCTCTGTCCTGTTCCTCTGGTCCCTGTGCCCGTTTTGAGCCAGTTCCACGCTCTTTTGGTGACTGTAGCTTCTCAGCAGAGTGTGACGTCAGGGAGGGAGATGCCTCCAGCCCGTTCTCTTTTTTCAGGGTTTCTTTGGCTCTTTGGGGTCCTTTGTGGTTCCCCACAGATATTAGGAGGATTTGCTCTATTTGGGGGGAAAATACCATGGAAGTTTGGGAGGGATTGCATTCACTGTGTCCACTGCTTTGGGTAGCATGGATGTTTTAACAATATTAATTGTTCCATTCCATGAGAACAGGATATCTTTCCATTTATTGGTGTGTTTTGCAATGTCTTCATCAATGTCTTCAAGTTTTCAGTGTGCAGGTCTTTCACCTCCTTGGTTGACTTTATTCCCAGGTATTTTGTTCTTTTTGATGCAGTTGTAAATAGGGTTGCTTTCTTTCTCTTCCTGATGGTTCATTATTAGTGTTTAGAAATGCAACTGGTTTCTGTGTATTGATTTTGCAACTTTACTGAATTTATTTATTAGTTTTAATCGTTTTTTTATGGAATGAAGTGGAAAATTGGAATTCAAAAATCCCACTCTTTCTACCATATCCAGGTCGTCCACAACACGGAGGACAGTGGCTCCTAATATAACCTTCCCACAGTGCCTCTAAATGACATGTGGACTTTGGGTGAACTGGATCTGGGTAAGGCTTGGCTTCTATATGGAAGTTTGATGTTTTCTCTGCTTTTCTGGCATGCTGTTGACATACATGATGTTTTGAAAAGTAATTGACTTTCCAGTAATTTCAAACATACAACTTCACATACATAAAAACAAGTCTTGTACCTTGATTAAATATACTCCTAAATATTGATGTTGACATTATTACAAATGGAATTGTTCTCAGAAATTCTTTTTCAGATTATTTTTTGCCAGCGTATGCATATAAGATAGATTTTCATGAATTGATATTTTGTTCTATAACTTTGCTTATTACTTAGTTAATTAGCTCAAATAATTTCTTTGCTGATTATAGGTAGTTTCATATATAAGATGATGTGACCTATGTTCTGTGAAGAGACACGGTTTTAATTTTTCCATTCACCCATGGATGCCTTTTATTTCTTTCCTCAAGATTCTGGGTTGAACTTCCAGTACACTATTGAGTAACAGTTATGAAGGGCAGCTTCCTGGCCCTGTTCCTGATTTCAGGAGTAAATCTTTCAGTCTTTAACGTTGAGCATGATGTTTGCTGTGGCTTTTTGTACTACTCTTTCCCCTATTGAACCAATTTACTTTTATTCCTGCTTTCTTGAGTGTTTTTCATGAAATAACACTGGATTTTCATTGTAGATTTTTTGCATTAATTGATATGGTTATGTGTTTTTGCTTCACACCATTATTGTGGTTGAATACATTGCTTACTTTTAATATGTTGAGCAACCCGAAATTCCTGGTGTAGAGATACTTGCTTATGGCATTATCCATTTAAAGTTCTGTTGGTTTCATGTTGCTATTATTGTGTGATAGATTTTTACATTCATATTTATAAGTTGTACTGGGGTAGTTTTCTTGTTTTTTTTCCTGTATTTTTAAAATCGTTTTTAAAATAGTGGTTTTATTTCATTTTAATTATTTATTTATTTTGGCCATGTCCCATGGCTTGTGGGATCTTAGTTCCCCAGTCAGGGATCGAACCCGAGCCCTTGGCAGTGAAAGCACAGAGTCCTAACCACTGGGCCACCAGGGAATTCCCCAGTTTTCTTTGTCAAGATGTATTTGTATAATCTGATTAGACTTGGCTTGGTGTAAGTGGTTTGGAGGGTTAGCATTAGGGCTGGGGCTGGTGTGAGGGTTGGGGCTGTGTATGGTTTATGGTTGCTGTGATGGTTTAAGTTTTATGGTTAATGAGTTATTTATGGGTATGGTTAATGAATATATTTTATGGTTTGCTTATGGTTATGGTTTTGCTTATTGGTTAAGGCTTATGGTTTTGGTCTCAGGGTGTTAGGGTTCTGTGTTAGAGTGGGTGTTAGGGTATGGGTGAGAATTGGGGTACAGGTAGGATGTGGGTAGAGCATGGGTTAGGGTAAGGTACAGGTTTAGGGTACGGGTTAGGCTAAGGTTAGGTCAGGGCTTAGGGTCAGGATCAGAGTTTAGGGTTAGGGTCCCTGTCAGGATTAGCATCAAGGTTGAGCGAGGCCGTTGTTTTCTGCTCCTCCAGTGCTGGATTCTCATTGATACATGAATGAAATGTCTGCTCTGGTCACCCACTGTTTCAAATTGAGCTCAGCCTTAGTCAAGGGTTCTTAGGGCCTCAGAGGTCATGCAGGGTTTCCCTCCACCCTCCCTCCTGGGAAGGGTGATGCAGGCCCCACTCTGTCTGTGCAGCCCCAGGTCCAGCATGGCCCTGACATGCAGGATACTAAGTAGACGTGATGTAAGACTTGGTGCATCAGTCTGCCAGCCCCCAGGGGCTGCCTTTTTTTTTTCTCTTAATTAATTAATTAATTAACTTTGGGCTCTGTTGGGTCTGCATTGCTGCACGGAGGCTTTCTCTAGTTGCGGCAAGAGGGGGCTTCTCATTGCGGTGGCTTCTCTTGATGCAGAGCACAGGCTCTAAGCACGTGGGCTTCAGCAGTTGGGGCTCGCGGGTTCTAGAGCGCAGGCTCAGTAGTTGTGGTACACCGGCTTAGTTGCTCCACAGCATGTGGGATCTTCCCGGACCAGGGCTCAAACCCGTGTCCCCTGCATTGGCAGGTGGATTCTTAACCACTGCGCCACCAGGGAAGTCTGGTGTTGCGTTCGTGAGGGCCGGTGGGGAGCTCTTGGGACTGGACGGATCCTTTGTTCCATCTGCACGGGTGTCCAAGCAGCTCTCAGAACAGCCCTTGGCCTCTGAGCATCCAGGCAGGCACCCACGTTCCTCCAGCTCAGGTTAGCCTTGGCCCCTCCAGCCCCCGTGGCCAATTACTGAGCTGATTGTGTCTTTACTCTTTAAAATTAAATCACTCTCTCCAGGTGGGCGAGAAGTTTACTTGTGAACTTCGTTAGGGTTTGGGGTTAGGGTTTAAGGGTTAGGGCTAGGGCTAGGGGTTAGGGTTATGCTTATGGTTGGGTTAGGGTTACGGGTTAGGGTTAGGGTTGAGGTTTAGGGTTAGGGTTAGTGTTGGGTTATGGTTAGGGTTAAGGTAGGGTTAGGGTTGGGTTAGGGTTAGGGTTAGGGTTAGGGTTTAGGGTTAGGGTGTCCAGCCTTACGTCCCATTCAGCTGTGGGTGTAGATGTGGTCAGTCCAGTTGCATCACAGCCCCTGATTGAATTTTGTAAGAATTCCTCTCTCTCTCACTGTCTTTTTTTTTATAATTAATTTTTATAATGGGGTGTAGCTGATTTGCAATGTTGTGTTTCTTGGTGCTGTACATCCACCTGAGTCACTTACAGAGAGACATCAATAAATTCTTTTCTAGTTTCTAGTAGTCAGATGTATGTTTTTTCTGTGAATAGAGTGTGCTGAGTCCAGTTCCTTGAACAATGAGTATGTCTTGGCGATTACATTATTGGCGTATGGAACGGTATCTGTGCCAATTTCAACCTCCTGGTTTATGCATCACCGCACCACACTTTTCTCCTTAAGCAGCCATAAGTGTGTTTTGTAAATGTGTGATGGTGTTCTGTTTGTAATTCAGTTCATGGTTGGCGATTTTTAGATTCCCTTTATAAGTGATATCTTATGATAAGTTTCTCTTGCTGTCTAACTTCTTTCACTCTCAATGACCATACATAAGTCCCCCTGAGTTTCTGCAACTGGCCTCATTTCATTGATTTCAGGGCTGAGGAATATTCCGTTGTGCTTAAGTGCCAAATTTTCTTTCACCGTTTTTTCCTTCCAAGGACTCTTAAGTTTTACCCAAGTCGAGGCTGTTGTAAACATAGCAGCAGTAAATAGGGTGCCTGCGTCCTGTGGATTTTTGGTTTTTCCAAAATATAGGCCCATGAGTGGAAGCGCCCTATGCTTCGTAGCTCTGTTTTTTAGATGTTTCAGGAAACACAGCACACTTCTCCAGAGTGGCCGTTGGCAATTTACATTCCCCCTTCAGCATAACAAGGCTCCCTTTTCTCCTCTCCTTGTCCTGCATATCTGGTTTTTACCCTTTGTGAGGATGGTCCTTTTTTCTGACTCGAAGTGATACCTCTTTGTACTGTTGATTTGCATTGCCCGCTTCTTTGTTTGGCCAAAAAGGGCGTATGCGTTTTCCCTGAATATATTCTGTTAGTTAAATTTGAGAGACAGCTTTATTTTTTAAATTGATTAATTAATTAATTTATTTTTGGCTGCGTTGGGTCTTCGTTTCTGTGCGAAGGCTTTCTCTAGTTGTGGCAAGCGGGGGCCACTCTTCATCGCGGTGCGCGGGCCTCTCACTATCGCGGCCTCTCTTGTTGCGGAGCACAGGCTCCAGACGCGCAGGCTCAGTAGTTGTGGCTCACGGGCCTAGTTGCTCCGCGGCATGTGGGATCTTCCCAGACCAGGGCTCGAAGCCGTGTCCCCTGCATTGCCGGCAGATTCTCAACCACTGCGCCACCAGGGAAGCCCCTTGAATAGTTTTGTATTTAAAGTTTGTCTGTGGGGACTTCCCTGGTGACGCAGTGGTTAAGAGTCCGCCTGCCAATGCAGGGGACACGGGCTCGAGCCCTGGTCCGGGAAGCTCCCACATGCCGCAGAGCAACCAAGCCTGCGCGGCACAACTACTGAAGCCTGCGCGCCTAGAGCCCGTGCTCGCCCACAAGAGAAGCCACCGCAATGAGAAGCCCGTGCACCGCAATGAAGAGTAGCCCTGCTCGACGCAACTAGAGAAAGCCCACATGCAGCAACGAAGACCCAATGCAGTCAAACATAAATTATAAACTAAAATAAAATTTGCCTCTGAATAACTTTGAGTGAATTTGGTATAAGTTGTAAAGTTTGCATCTACATTCACTTCATTCCAAATGGTTTCCAATTAATTGTTCCTTAACTACTTTTAGAAAAGTTTTGGGATAGAGACTCCATTTTAGTTTGAATTTCCAGTTTAATGGATTCAGCAGTCCTGTCAGTAGGGCACGCTGCCTCCAGTGACCTGTGAGGGAGGCGCGGCCTGCACTTCCTGCACTGACCACAGGGTGGCGCCGAGTTCGCCTCTCTGACCCACAGCGCATGCTCGTTCCCTGCGAACTCGATTGTGAGGTCAGCTGAGAGCAGTTGAGCCTCCTCAGGCGCGGGGGCGGGGGCGGGGGCGGGGGCCTTCGGGTAGGACGCCAGGCTCAGCGTCTCTGCTGAGAGGAGCTCGGTCTCCATCTCCTTAGGACTCGCTGGGGTTTCGGCTTCAGGACAAAGTGGGGCTGCGTCCACGCTGACTAGGGAACTAGGTTTCCTGAGGACCCAGGTGATGCCTGAGGAAAAGGTGAAGAGACGGTGAGGAAAAGTGGGGAGAAGCTTCCTGTGGGCGACTGACCGTTGAGGGGGTCCGTCTTCGTGTGAGCAAGGGAGGGCTTGGCGTGGAAAGCTGGGTGTTTGGTCAGGTTTGTGTGCAGGGTAGCCAGCGTGAGTTATGGGGCGTCCAGTTTTCCCAGCACCATTTATCGTGGGGAGTGTCATGCTCCTTGGTGTGTCCTTGGTCCCTGGGTCATAAATTCACCAACCCCGTCCGTGTGGGTTGAATTCTGGTCTCTCTGTCCTGTTCCTCTGGTCCCTGTGCCCGTTTTGAGCCAGTTCCACGCTGTTTTGGTGACTGTAGCTTCTCAGCAGAGTGTGACGTCAGGGAGGGAGATGCCTCCAGCCCGTTCTCTTTTTTCAGGGTTTCTTTGGCTATTTGGGGTCCTTTGTGGTTCCCCACAGATATTAGGAGGATTTGCTCTATTTGGGGGGAAAATACCATGGAAGTTTGGGAGGGATTGCATTCACTGTGTCCACTGCTTTGGGTAGCATGGATGTTTTAACAATATTAATTGTTCCATTCCATGAGAACAGGATATCTTTCCATTTATTGGTGTGTTTTGCAATGTCTTCATCAATGTCTTCAAGTTTTCAGTGTGCAGGTCTTTCACCTCCTTGGTTGACTTTATTCCCAGGTATTTTGTTCTTTTTCATGCAGTTGTAAATAGGGTTGCTTTCTTTCTCTTCCTGATGGTTCATTATTAGTGTTTAGAAATGCAACTGGTTTCTGTGTATTGATTTTGCAACTTTACTGAATTTATTTATTAGTTCTAATCGTTTTTTTGTGGAATGAAGTGGAAAATTGGAATTCAAAAATCCCACTGTTTCTACCATATCCAGGTCGTCCACAACACGGAGAACAGCGGCTCCTAATATAACCTTCCCACAGTGCCTCTAAATGACATGTGGACTTTGGGTGAACTGGATGTGGGTAAGGCTTGGCTTCTATATGGAAGTTTGATGTTTTCTCTGCTTTTCTGGCATGCTGTTGACATACATGATGTTTTGAAAAGTAATTGACTTTCCAGTAATTTCAAACATACAACTTTACATACATAAAAACAAGTCTTGTACCTTGATTAAATATACTCCTAAATATTGATGTTGACATTATTACAAATGGAATTGTTCTCAGAAATTCTTTTTCAGATTACTTTTTGCCAGCGTATGCATATAAGATAGATTTTCATGAATTGATATTTTGTTCTATAACTTTGCTTATTACTTAGTTGATTAGCTCAAATAATTTCTTTGCTGATTATAGGTAGTTTCATATATAAGATGATGTGACCTATGTTCTGTGAAGAGACACGGTTTTAATTTTTCCATTCACCCATGGATGCCTTTTATTTCTTTCCTCAAGATTCTGGGTAGAACTTCCAGTACACTATTGAGTAACAGTTATGAAGGGCAGCTTCCTGGCCCTGTTCCTGATTTCAGGAGTAAATCTTTCAGTCTTTAACGTTGAGCATGATGTTTGCTGTGGCTTTTTGTACTACGCTTTTCCCTATTGAACCAATTTACTTTTATTCCTGCTTTCTTGAGTGTTTTTCATGAAATAACACTGGATTTTCATTGTAGATATTTTGCATTAATTGATATGGTTATGTGTTTTTGCTTCACACCATTATTGTGGTTGAATACATTGCTTACTTTTAATATGTTGAGCAACCCGAAATTCCTGGTGTAGAGATACTTGCTTATGGCATTATCCATTTAAAGTTCTGTTGGTTTCATGTTGCTATTATTGTGTGATAGATTTTTACATTCATATTTATAAGTTGTACTGGGGTAGTTTTCTTGTTTTTTTCCTGTATTTTTAAAATCGTTTTTAAAATAGTGGTTTTATTTCATTTTAATTATTTATTTATTTTGGCCATGTCCCATGGCTTGTGGGATCTTAGTTCCCCAGTCAGGGATCGAACCCGAGCCCTTGGCAGTGAAAGCACAGAGTCCTAACCACTGGGCCACCAGGGAATTCCCCAGTTTTCTTTGTCAAGATGTATTTGTATAATCTGATTAGACTTGGCTTGGTGTAAGTGGTTTGGAGGGTTAGCATTAGGGCTGGGGCTGGTGTGAGGGTTGGGGCTGTGTATGGTTTATGGTTGCTGTGATGGTTTAAGTTTTATGGTTAATGAGTTATTTATGGGTATGGTTAATGAATATATTTTATGGTTTGCTTATGGTTATGGTTTTGCTTATTGGTTAAGGCTTATGGTTTTGGTCTCAGGGTGTTAGGGTTCTGTGTTAGAGTGGGTGTTAGGGTATGGGTGAGAATTGGGGTACAGGTAGGATGTGGGTAGAGCATGGGTTAGGGTAAGGTACAGGTTTAGGGTACGGGTTAGGCTAAGGTTAGGTCAGGGCTTAGGGTCAGGATCAGAGTTTAGGGTTAGGGTCCCTGTCAGGATTAGCATCAAGGTTGAGCGAGGCCGTTGTTTTCTGCTCCTCCAGTGCTGGATTCTCATTGATACATGAATGAAATGTCTGCTCTGGTCACCCACTGTTTCAAATTGAGCTCAGCCTTAGTCAAGGGTACTTAGGGCCTCAGAGGTCATGCAGGGTTTCCCTCCACCCTCCCTCCTGGGAAGGGTGATGCAGGCCCCACTCTGTCTGGGCAGCCCCAGGTCCAGCATGGCCCTGACATGCAGGATACTAAGTAGACGTGATGTAAGACTTGGTGCATCAGTCTGCCAGCCCCCAGGGGCTGCCTTTTTTTTTCTCTTAATTAATTAATTAATTAACTTTGGGCTCTGTTGGGTCTGCATTGCTGCACGGAGGCTTTCTCTAGTTGCGGCAAGAGGGGGCTTCTCATTGCGGTGGCTTCTCTTGATGCAGAGCACAGGCTCTAAGCACGTGGGCTTCAGCAGTTGGGGCTCGCGGGTTCTAGAGCGCAGGCTCAGTAGTTGTGGTACACCGGCTTAGTTGCTCCACAGCATGTGGGATCTTCCCGGACCAGGGCTCAAACCCGTGTCCCCTGCATTGGCAGGTGGATTCTTAACCACTGCGCCACCAGGGAAGTCTGCTGTTGCGTTCGTGAGGGCTGGTGGGGAGCTCTTGGGACTGGACGGATCCTTTGTTCCATCTGCACGGGTGTCCAAGCAGCTCTCAGAACAGCCCTTGGCCTCTGAGCATCCAGGCAGGCACCCACGTTCCTCCAGCTCAGGTTAGCCTTGGCCCCTCCAGCCCCCGTGGCCAATTACTGAGCTGATTGTGTCTTTACTCTTTAAAATTAAATCACTCTCTCCAGGTGGGCGAGAAGTTTACTTGTGAACTTCGTTAGGGTTTGGGATTAGGGTTTAAGGGTTAGGGCTAGGGCTAGGGGTTAGGGTTATGCTTATGGTTGGGTTAGGGTTACGGGTTAGGGTTAGGGTTGAGGTTTAGGGTTAGGGTTAGTGTTGGGTTATGGTTAGGGTTAAGGTAGGGTTAGGGTTGGGTTAGGGTTAGGGTTAGGGTTAGGGTTTAGGGTTAGGGTGTCCAGCCTTACGTCCCATTCAGCTGTGGGTGTAGATGTGGTCAGTCCAGTTGCATCACAGCCCCTGATTGAATTTTGTAAGAATTCCTCTCTCTCTCACTGTCTTTTTTTTTATAATTAATTTTTATAATGGGGTGTAGCTGATTTGCAATGTTGTGTTTCTTGGTGCTGTACATCCACCTGAGTCACTTACAGAGAGACATCAATAAATTCTTTTCTAGTTTCTAGTAGTCAGATGTATGTTTTTTCTGTGAATAGAGTGTGCTGAGTCCAGTTCCTTGAACAATGAGTATGTCTTGGCGATTACATTATTGGCGTATGGAACGGTATCTGTGCCAATTTCAACCTCCTGGTTTATGCATCACCGCACCACACTTTTCTCCTTAAGCAGCCATAAGTGTGTTTTGTAAATGTGTGATGGTGTTCTGTTTGTAATTCAGTTCATGGTTGGCGATTTTTAGATTCCCTTTATAAGTGATATCTTATGATAAGTTTCTCTTGCTGTCTAACTTCTTTCACTCTCAATGACCATACATAAGTCCCCCTGAGTTTCTGCAACTGGCCTCATTTCATTGATTTCAGGGCTGAGGAATATTCCGTTGTGCTTAAGTGCCAAATTTTCTTTCACCGTTTTTTCCTTCCAAGGACTCTTAAGTTGTACCCAAGTCGAGGCTGTTGTAAACATAGCAGCAGTAAATAGGGTGCCTGCGTCCTGTGGATTTTTGGTTTTTCCAAAATATAGGCCCATGAGTGGAAGCGCCCTATGCTTCGTAGCTCTGTTTTTTAGATGTTTCAGGAAACACAGCACACTTCTCCAGAGTGGCCGTTGGCAATTTACATTCCCCCTTCAGCATAACAAGGCTCCCTTTTCTCCTCTCCTTGTCCTGCATATCTGGTTTTTACCCTTTGTGAGGATGGTCCTTTTTTCTGACTCGAAGTGATACCTCTTTGTAGTGTTGATTTGCATTGCCCGCTTCTTTGTTTGGCCAAAAAGGGCGTATGCGTTTTTCCTGAATATATTCTGTTAGTTAAATTTGAGAGACAGCTTTATTTTTTAAATTGATTAATTAATTAATTTATTTTTGGCTGCGTTGGGTCTTCGTTTCTGTGCGAAGACTTTCTCTAGTTGTGGCAAGCGGGGGCCACTCTTCATCGCGGTGCGCGGGCCTCTCACTATCGCGGCCTCTCTTGTTGCGGAGCACAGGCTCCAGACGCGCAGGCTCAGTAGTTGTGGCTCACGGGCCTAGTTGCTCCGCGGCATGTGGGATCTTCCCAGACCAGGGCTCGAAGCCGTGTCCCCTGCATTGCCGGCAGATTCTCAACCACTGCGCCACCAGGGAAGCCCCTTGAATAGTTTTGTATTTAAAGTTTGTCTGTGGGGACTTCCCTGGTGACGCAGTGGTTAAGAGTCCGCCTGCCAATGCAGGGGACACGGGCTCGAGCCCTGGTCCGGGAAGCTCCCACATGCCGCAGAGCAACCAAGCCTGCGCGGCACAACTACTGAAGCCTGCGCGCCTAGAGCCCGTGCTCGCCCACAAGAGAAGCCACCGCAATGAGAAGCCCGTGCACCGCAATGAAGAGTAGCCCTGCTCGACGCAACTAGAGAAAGCCCACATGCAGCAACGAAGACCCAATGCAGTCAAACATAAATTATAAACTAAAATAAAATTTGCCTCTGAATAACTTTGAGTGAATTTGGTATAAGTTGTAAAGTTTGCATCTACATTCACTTCATTCCAAATGGTTTCCAATTAATTGTTCCTTAACTACTTTTAGAAAAGTTTTGGGATAGAGACTCCATTTTAGTTTGAATTTCCAGTTTAATGGATTCAGCAGTCCTGTCAGTAGGGCACGCTGCCTCCAGTGACCTGTGAGGGAGGCGTGGCCTGCACTTCCTGCACTGACCACAGGGTGGCGCCGAGTTCGCCTCTCTGACCCACAGCGCATGCTCGTTCCCTGCGAACTCGATTGTGAGGTCAGCTGAGAGCAGTTGAGCCTCCTCAGGCGCGGGGGCGGGGGCGGGGGCGGGGGCCTTCGGGTAGGACGCCAGGCTCAGCGTCTCTGCTGAGAGGAGCTCGGTCTCCATCTCCTTAGGACTCGCTGGGGTTTCGGCTTCAGGACAAAGTGGGGCTGCGTCCACGCTGACTAGGGAACTAGGTTTCCTGAGGACCCAGGTGATGCCTGAGGAAAAGGTGAAGAGACGGTGAGGAAAAGTGGGGAGAAGCTTCCTGTGGGCGACTGACCGTTGAGGGGGTCCGTCTTCATGTGAGCAAGGGAGGGCTTGGCGTGGAAAGCTGGGTGTTTGGTCAGGTTTGTGTGCAGGGTAGCCAGCGTGAGTTATGGGGCGTCCAGTTTTCCCAGCACCATTTATCGTGGGGAGTGTCATGCTCCTTGGTGTGTCCTTGGTCCCTGTGTCATAAATTCACCAACCCCGTCCGTGTGGGTTGAATTCTGGTCTCTCTGTCCTGTTCCTCTGGTCCCTGTGCCCGTTTTGAGCCAGTTCCACGCTGTTTTGGTGACTGTAGCTTCTCAGCAGAGTGTGACGTCAGGGAGGGAGATGCCTCCAGCCCGTTCTCTTTTTTCAGGGTTTCTTTGGCTATTTGGGGTCCTTTGTGGTTCCCCACAGATATTAGGAGGATTTGCTCTATTTGGGGGGAAAATACCATGGAAGTTTGGGAGGGATTGCATTCACTGTGTCCACTGCTTTGGGTAGCATGGATGTTTTAACAATATTAATTGTTCCATTCCATGAGAACAGGATATCTTTCCATTTATTGGTGTGTTTTGCAATGTCTTCATCAATGTCTTCAAGTTTTCAGTGTGCAGGTCTTTCACCTCCTTGGTTGACTTTATTCCCAGGTATTTTGTTCTTTTTCATGCAGTTGTAAATAGGGTTGCTTTCTTTCTCTTCCTGATGGTTCATTATTAGTGTTTAGAAATGCAACTGGTTTCTGTGTATTGATTTTGCAACTTTACTGAATTTATTTATTAGTTCTAATCGTTTTTTTGTGGAATGAAGTGGAAAATTGGAATTCAAAAATCCCACTGTTTCTACCATATCCAGGTCGTCCACAACACGGAGAACAGCGGCTCCTAATATAACCTTCCCACAGTGCCTCTAAATGACATGTGGACTTTGGGTGAACTGGATCTGGGTAAGGCTTGGCTTCTATATGGAAGTTTGATGTTTTCTCTGCTTTTCTGGCATGCTGTTGACATACATGATGTTTTGAAAAGTAATTGACTTTCCAGTAATTTCAAACATACAACTTTACATACATAAAAACAAGTCTTGTACCTTGATTAAATATACTCCTAAATATTGATGTTGACATTATTACAAATGGAATTGTTCTCAGAAATTCTTTTTCAGATTACTTTTTGCCAGCGTATGCATATAAGATAGATTTTCATGAATTGATATTTTGTTCTATAACTTTGCTTATTACTTAGTTGATTAGCTCCAATAATTTCTTTGCTGATTATAGGTAGTTTCATATATAAGATGATGTGACCTATGTTCTGTGAAGAGACACGGTTTTAATTTTTCCATTCACCCATGGATGCCTTTTATTTCTTTCCTCAAGATTCTGGGTAGAACTTCCAGTACACTATTGAGTAACAGTTATGAAGGGCAGCTTCCTGGCCCTGTTCCTGATTTCAGGAGTAAATCTTTCAGTCTTTAACGTTGAGCATGATGTTTGCTGTGGCTTTTTGTACTACGCTTTTCCCTATTGAACCAATTTACTTTTATTCCTGCTTTCTTGAGTGTTTTTCATGAAATAACACTGGATTTTCATTGTAGATATTTTGCATTAATTGATATGGTTATGTGTTTTTGCTTCACACCATTATTGTGGTTGAATACATTGCTTACTTTTAATATGTTGAGCAACCCGAAATTCCTGGTGTAGAGATACTTGCTTATGGCATTATCCATTTAAAGTTCTGTTGGTTTCATGTTGCTATTATTGTGTGATAGATTTTTACATTCATATTTATAAGTTGTACTGGGGTAGTTTTCTTGTTTTTTTCCTGTATTTTTAAAATCGTTTTTAAAATAGTGGTTTTATTTCATTTTAATTATTTATTTATTTTGGCCATGTCCCATGGCTTGTGGGATCTTAGTTCCCCAGTCAGGGATCGAACCCGAGCCCTTGGCAGTGAAAGCACAGAGTCCTAACCACTGGGCCACCAGGGAATTCCCCAGTTTTCTTTGTCAAGATGTATTTGTATAATCTGATTAGACTTGGCTTGGTGTAAGTGGTTTGGAGGGTTAGCATTAGGGCTGGGGCTGGTGTGAGGGTTGGGGCTGTGTATGGTTTATGGTTGCTGTGATGGTTTAAGTTTTATGGTTAATGAGTTATTTATGGGTATGGTTAATGAATATATTTTATGGTTTGCTTATGGTTATGGTTTTGCTTATTGGTTAAGGCTTATGGTTTTGGTCTCAGGGTGTTAGGGTTCTGTGTTAGAGTGGGTGTTAGGGTATGGGTGAGAATTGGGGTACAGGTAGGATGCGGGTAGAGCATGGGTTAGGGTAAGGTACAGGTTTAGGGTACGGGTTAGGCTAAGGTTAGGTCAGGGCTTAGGGTCAGGATCAGAGTTTAGGGTTAGGGTCCATGTCAGGATTAGCATCAAGGTTGAGCGAGGCCGTTGTTTTCTGCTCCTCCAGTGCTGGATTCTCATTGATACATGAATGAAATGTCTGCTCTGGTCACCCACTGTTTCAAATTGAGCTCAGCCTTAGTCATGGGTTCTTAGGGCCTCAGAGGTCATGCAGGGTTTCCCTCCACCCTCCCTCCTGGGAAGGGTGATGCAGGCCCCACTCTGTCTGGGCAGCCCCAGGTCCAGCATGGCCCTGACATGCAGGATACTAAGTAGACGTGATGTAAGACTTGGTGCATCAGTCTGCCAGCCCCCAGGGGCTGCCTTTTTTTTTCTCTTAATTAATTAATTAATTAATTTTGGGCTGTGTTGGGTCTGCATTGCTGCACGGAGGCTTTCTCTAGTTGCGGCAAGAGGGGGCTTCTCATTGCGGTGGCTTCTCTTGATGCAGAGCACAGGCTCTAAGCACGTGGGCTTCAGCAGTTGGGGCTCGCGGGTTCTAGAGCGCAGGCTCAGTAGTTGTGGTACACCGGCTTAGTTGCTCCACAGCATGTGGGATCTTCCCGGACCAGGGCTCAAACCCGTGTCCCCTGCATTGGCAGGTGGATTCTTAACCACTGCGCCACCAGGGAAGTCTGGTGTTGCGTTCGTGAGGGCTGGTGGGGCCCTCTTGGGACTGGACGGATCCTTTGTTCCATCTGCACGGGTGTCCAAGCAGCTCTCAGAACAGCCCTTGGCCTCTGAGCATCCAGGCAGGCACCCACGTTCCTCCAGCTCAGGTTAGCCTTGGCCCCTCCAGCCCCCGTGGCCAATTACTGAGCTGATTGTGTCTTTACTCTTTAAAATTAAATCACTCTCTCCAGGTGGGCGAGAAGTTTACTTGTGAACTTCGTTAGGGTTAGGGGTTAGGGGTTAAGGGTTAGGGCTAGGGCTAGGGGTTAGGGTTATGCTTATGGTTGGGTTAGGGTTACGGGTTAGGGTTAGGGTTGAGGTTTAGGGTTAGGGTTAGTGTTGGGTTATGGTTAGGGTTAAGGTAGGGTTAGGGTTGGGTTAGGGTTAGGGTTAGGGTTAGGGTTTAGGGTTAGGGTGTCCAGCCTTACGTCCCATTCAGCTGTGGGTGTAGATGTGGTCAGTCCAGTTGCATCACAGCCCCTGATTGAATTTTGTAAGAATTCCTCTCTCTCTCACTGTCTTTTTTTTTATAATTAATTTTTATAATGGGGTGTAGCTGATTTGCAATGTTGTGTTTCTTGGTGCTGTACATCCACCTGAGTCACTTACAGAGAGACATCAATAAATTCTTTTCTAGTTTCTAGTAGTCAGATGTATGTTTTTTCTGTGAATAGAGTGTGCTGAGTTCAGTTCCTTGAACAATGAGTATGTCTTGGCGATTACATTACTGGCGTATGGAACGGTATCTGTGCCAATTTCAACCTCCTGGTTTATGCATCACCGCACCACACTTTTCTCCTTAAGCAGCCATAAGTGTGTTTTGTAAATGTGTGATGGTGTTCTGTTTGTAATTCAGTTCATGGTTGGCGATTTTTAGATTCCCTTTATAAGTGATATCTTATGATAAGTTTCTCTTGCTGTCTAACTTCTTTCACTCTCAATGACCATACATAAGTCCCCCTGAGTTGCTTCAACTGGCCTCATTTCATTGATTTCAGGGCTGAGGAATATTCCATTGTGCTTAAGTGCCAAATTTTCTTTCACCGTTTTTTCCTTCCAAGGACTCTTAAGTTGTACTCAAGTCGAGGCTGTTGTAAACATAGCAGCAGTAAACGGGGTGCCTGCGTCCTGTGGATTTTTGGTTTTTCCAAAATATAGGCCCATGAGTGGAAGCGCCCTATGCTTCGTAGCTCTGTTTTTTAGATGTTTCAGGAAACACAGCACACTTCTCCAGAGTGGCCGTTGGCAATTTACATTCCCCCTTCAGCATAACAAGGCTCCCTTTTCTCCTCTCCTTGTCCTGCATATCTGGTTTTTACCCTTTGTGAGGATGGTCCTTTTTTCTGACTCGAAGTGATACCTCTTTGTAGTGTTGATTTGCATTGCCCGCTTCTTTGTTTGGCCAAAAAGGGCGTATGCGTTTTTCCTGAATATATTCTGTTAGTTAAATTTGAGAGACAGCTTTATTTTTTAAATTGATTAATTAATTAATTTATTTTTGGCTGCGTTGGGTCTTCGTTTCTGTGCGAAGGCTTTCTCTAGTTGTGGCAAGCGGGGGCCACTCTTCATCGCGGTGCGCGGGCCTCTCACTATCGCGGCCTCTCTTGTTGCGGAGCACAGGCTCCAGACGCGCAGGCTCAGTAGTTGTGGCTCACGGGCCTAGTTGCTCCGCGGCATGTGGGATCGTCCCAGACCAGGGCTCGAAGCCGTGTCCCCTGCATTAGCCGGCAGATTCTCAACCACTGCGCCACCAGGGAAGCCCCTTGAATAGTTTTGTATTTAAAGTTTGTCTGTGGGGACTTCCCTGGTGACGCAGTGGTTAAGAGTCCGCCTGCCAATGCAGGGGACACGGGCTCGAGCCCTGGTCCGGGAAGCTCCCACATGCCGCAGAGCAACCAAGCCTGCGCGGCACAACTACTGAAGCCTGCGCGCCTAGAGCCCGTGCTCGCCCACAAGAGAAGCCACCGCAATGAGAAGCCCGTGCACCGCAATGAAGAGTAGCCCTGCTCGACGCAACTAGAGAAAGCCCACATGCAGCAACGAAGACCCAATGCAGCCAAACATAAATTATAAACTAAAATAAAATTTGCCTCTGAATAACTTTGAGTGAATTTGGTATAAGTTGTAAAGTTTGCATCTACATTCACTTCATTCCAAATGGTTTCCAATTAATTTTTCCTTAACTACTTTTAGAAAAGTTTTGGGATAGAGACTCCATTTTAGTTTGAATTTCCAGTTTAATGGATTCAGCAGTCCTGTCAGTAGGGCACGCTGCCTCCAGTGACCTGTGAGGGAGGCGCGGGATGCACTTCCTGCACTGACCACTGGGTGGCGCCGAGTTCGCCTCTCTGACCCACAGCGCATGCTCGTTCCCTGCGAACTCGATTGTGAGGTCAGCTGAGAGCAGTTGAGCCTCCTCAGGCACGGGGTCTGGGGCGGGGGCGGGGGCCTTCGGGTAGGACGCCAGGCTCAGCGTCTCTGCTGAGAGGAGCTCGGTCTCCATCTCCTTAGGACTCGCTGGTGTTTCGGCTTCAGGACAAAGTGGGGCTGCGTCCACGCTGACTAGGGAACTAGGTTTCCTGAGGACCCAGGTGATGCCTGAGGAAAAGGTGAAGAGACGGTGAGGAAAAGTGGGGAGAAGCTTCCTGTGGGCGACTGACCGTTGAGGGGGTCCGTCTTCGTGTGAGCAAGGGAGGGCTTGGCGTGGAAAGCTGGGTTTTTGGTCAGGTTTGTGTGCAGGGTAGCCAGCGTGAGTTATGGGGCGTCCAGTTTTCCCAGCACCATTTATCGTGGGGAGTGTCATGCTCCTTGGTGTGTCCTTGGTCCCTGTGTCATAAATTCACCGACCCCGTCCGTGTGGGTTGAACTCTGGTCTCTCTGTCCTGTTCCTCTGGTCCCTGTGCCCGTTTTGAGCCAGTTCCACGCTGTTTTGGTGACTGTAGCTTCTCAGCAGAGTGTGACGTCAGGGAGGGAGATGCCTCCAGCCCGTTCTCTTTTTTCAGGGTTTCTTTGGCTCTTTGGGGTCCTTTGTGGTTCCCCACAGATATTAGGAGGATTTGCTCTATTTGGGGGGAAAATACCATGGAAGTTTGGGAGGGATTGCATTCACTGTGTCCACTGCTTTGGGTAGCATGGATGTTTTAACAATATTAATTGTTCCATTCCATGAGAACAGGATATCTTTCCATTTATTGGTGTGTTTTGCAATGTCTTCATCAATGTCTTCAAGTTTTCAGTGTGCAGGTCTTTCACCTCCTTGGTTGACTTTATTCCCAGGTATTTTGTTCTTTTTGATGCAGTTGTAAATAGGGTTGCTTTCTTTCTCTTCCTGATGGTTCATTATTAGTGTTTAGAAATGCAACTGGTTTCTGTGTATTGATTTTGCAACTTTACTGAATTTATTTATTAGTTCTAATCGTTTTTTTGTGGAATGAAGTGGAAAATTGGAATTCAAAAATCCCACTGTTTCTACCATATCCAGGTCGTCCACAACACGGAGAACAGCGGCTCCTAATATAACCTTCCCACAGTGCCTCTAAATGACATGTGGACTTTGGGTGAACTGGATCTGGGTAAGGCTTGGCTTCTATATGGAAGTTTGATGTTTTCTCTGCTTTTCTGGCATGCTGTTGACATACATGATGTTTTGAAAAGTAATTGACTTTCCAGTAATTTCAAACATACAACTTTACATACATAAAAACAAGTCTTGTACCTTGATTAAATATACTCCTAAATATTGATGTTGACATTATTACAAATGGAATTGTTCTCAGAAATTCTTTTTCAGATTACTTTTTGCCAGCGTATGCATATAAGATAGATTTTCATGAATTGATATTTTGTTCTATAACTTTGCTTATTACTTAGTTGATTAGCTCCAATAATTTCTTTGCTGATTATAGGTAGTTTCATATATAAGATGATGTGACCTATGTTCTGTGAAGAGACACGGTTTTAATTTTTCCATTCACCCATGGATGCCTTTTATTTCTTTCCTCAAGATTCTGGGTAGAACTTCCAGTACACTATTGAGTAACAGTTATGAAGGGCAGCTTCCTGGCCCTGTTCCTGATTTCAGGAGTAAATCTTTCAGTCTTTAACGTTGAGCATGATGTTTGCTGTGGCTTTTTGTACTACGCTTTTCCCTATTGAACCAATTTACTTTTATTCCTGCTTTCTTGAGTGTTTTTCATGAAATAACACTGGATTTTCATTGTAGATATTTTGCATTAATTGATATGGTTATGTGTTTTTGCTTCACACCATTATTGTGGTTGAATACATTGCTTACTTTTAATATGTTGAGCAACCCGAAATTCCTGGTGTAGAGATACTTGCTTATGGCATTATCCATTTAAAGTTCTGTTGGTTTCATGTTGCTATTATTGTGTGATAGATTTTTACATTCATATTTATAAGTTGTACTGGGGTAGTTTTCTTGTTTTTTTCCTGTATTTTTAAAATCGTTTTTAAAATAGTGGTTTTATTTCATTTTAATTATTTATTTATTTTGGCCATGTCCCATGGCTTGTGGGATCTTAGTTCCCCAGTCAGGGATCGAACCCGAGCCCTTGGCAGTGAAAGCACAGAGTCCTAACCACTGGGCCACCAGGGAATTCCCCAGTTTTCTTTGTCAAGATGTATTTGTATAATCTGATTAGACTTGGCTTGGTGTAAGTGGTTTGGAGGGTTAGCATTAGGGCTGGGGCTGGTGTGAGGGTTGGGGCTGTGTATGGTTTATGGTTGCTGTGATGGTTTAAGTTTTATGGTTAATGAGTTATTTATGGGTATGGTTAATGAATATATTTTATGGTTTGCTTATGGTTATGGTTTTGCTTATTGGTTAAGGCTTATGGTTTTGGTCTCAGGGTGTTAGGGTTCTGTGTTAGAGTGGGTGTTAGGGTATGGGTGAGAATTGGGGTACAGGTAGGATGCGGGTAGAGCATGGGTTAGGGTAAGGTACAGGTTTAGGGTACGGGTTAGGCTAAGGTTAGGTCAGGGCTTAGGGTCAGGATCAGAGTTTAGGGTTAGGGTCCATGTCAGGATTAGCATCAAGGTTGAGCGAGGCCGTTGTTTTCTGCTCCTCCAGTGCTGGATTCTCATTGATACATGAATGAAATGTCTGCTCTGGTCACCCACTGTTTCAAATTGAGCTCAGCCTTAGTCAAGGGTTCTTAGGGCCTCAGAGGTCATGCAGGGTTTCCCTCCACCCTCCCTCCTGGGAAGGGTGATGCAGGCCCCACTCTGTCTGGGCAGCCCCAGGTCCAGCATGGCCCTGACATGCAGGATACTAAGTAGACGTGATGTAAGACTTGGTGCATCAGTCTGCTAGCCCCCAGGGGCTGCCTTTTTTTTCTCTTAATTAATTAATTAATTAATTTTGGGCTGTGTTGGGTCTGCATTGCTGCACGGAGGCTTTCTCTAGTTGCGGCAAGAGGGAGCTTCTCATTGCGGTGGCTTCTCTTGATGCAGAGCACAGGCTCTAAGCACGTGGGCTTCAGCAGTTGGGGCTCGCGGGTTCTAGAGCGCAGGCTCAGTAGTTGTGGTACACCGGCTTAGTTGCTCCACAGCATGTGGGATCTTCCCGGACCAGGGCTCAAACCCGTGTCCCCTGCATTGGCAGGTGGATTCTTAACCACTGCGCCACCAGGGAAGTCTGGTGTTGCGTTCGTGAGGGCTGGTGGGGCCCTCTTGGGACTGGACGGATCCTTTGTTCCATCTGCACGGGTGTCCAAGCAGCTCTCAGAACAGCCCTTGGCCTCTGAGCATCCAGGCAGGCACCCACGTTCCTCCAGCTCAGGTTAGCCTTGGCCCCTCCAGCCCCCGTGGCCAATTACTGAGCTGATTGTGTCTTTACTCTTTAAAATTAAATCACTCTCTCCAGGTGGGCGAGAAGTTTACTTGTGAACTTCGTTAGGGTTAGGGGTTAGGGGTTAAGGGTTAGGGCTAGGGCTAGGGGTTAGGGTTATGCTTATGGTTGGGTTAGGGTTACGGGTTAGGGTTAGGGTTGAGGTTTAGGGTTAGGGTTAGTGTTGGGTTATGGTTAGGGTTAAGGTAGGGTTAGGGTTGGGTTAGGGTTAGGGTTAGGGTTAGGGTTTAGGGTTAGGGTGTCCAGCCTTACGTCCCATTCAGCTGTGGGTGTAGATGTGGTCAGTCCAGTTGCATCACAGCCCCTGATTGAATTTTGTAAGAATTCCTCTCTCTCTCACTGTCTTTTTTTTTATAATTAATTTTTATAATGGGGTGTAGCTGATTTGCAATGTTGTGTTTCTTGGTGCTGTACATCCACCTGAGTCACTTACAGAGAGACATCAATAAATTCTTTTCTAGTTTCTAGTAGTCAGATGTATGTTTTTTCTGTGAATAGAGTGTGCTGAGTCCAGTTCCTTGAACAATGAGTATGTCTTGGCGATTACATTATTGGCGTATGGAACGGTATCTGTGCCAATTTCAACCTCCTGGTTTATGCATCACCGCACCACACTTTTCTCCTTAAGCAGCCATAAGTGTGTTTTGTATATGTGTGATGGTGTTCTGTTTGTAATTCAGTTCATGGTTGGCGATTTTTAGATTCCCTTTATAAGTGATATCTTATGATAAGTTTCTCTTGCTGTCTAACTTCTTTCACTCTCAATGACCATACATAAGTCCCCCTGAGTTGCTGCAACTGGCCTCATTTCATTGATTTCAGGGCTGAGGAATATTCCATTGTGCTTAAGTGCCAAATTTTCTTTCACCGTTTTTTCCTTCCAAGGACTCTTAAGTTGTACCCAAGTCGAGGCTGTTGTAAACATAGCAGCAGTAAACGGGGTGCCTGCGTCCTGTGGATTTTTGGTTTTTCCAAAATATAGGCCCATGAGTGGAAGCGCCCTATGCTTCGTAGCTCTGTTTTTTAGATGTTTCAGGAAACACAGCACACTTCTCCAGAGTGGCCGTTGGCAATTTACATTCCCCCTTCAGCATAACAAGGCTCCCTTTTCTCCTCTCCTTGTCCTGCATATCTGGTTTTTACCCTTTGTGAGGATGGTCCTTTTTTCTGACTCGAAGTGATACATCTTTGTAGTGTTGATTTGCATTGCCCGCTTCTTTGTTTGGCCAAAAAGGGCGTATGCGTTTTTCCTGAATATATTCTGTTAGTTAAATTTGAGAGACAGCTTTATTTTTTAAATTGATTAATTAATTAATTTATTTTTGGCTGCGTTGGGTCTTCGTTTCTGTGCGAAGGCTTTCTCTAGTTGTGGCAAGCGGGGGCCACTCTTCATCGCGGTGCGCGGGCCTCTCACTATCGCGGCCTCTCTTGTTGCGGAGCACAGGCTCCAGACGCGCAGGCTCAGTAGTTGTGGCTCACGGGCCTAGTTGCTCCGCGGCATGTGGGATCGTCCCAGACCAGGGCTCGAAGCCGTGTCCCCTGCATTAGCCGGCAGATTCTCAACCACTGCGCCACCAGGGAAGCCCCTTGAATAGTTTTGTATTTAAAGTTTGTCTGTGGGGACTTCCCTGGTGACGCAGTGGTTAAGAGTCCGCCTGCCAATGCAGGGGACACGGGCTCGAGCCCTGGTCCGGGAAGCTCCCACATGCCGCAGAGCAACCAAGCCTGCGCGGCACAACTACTGAAGCCTGCGCGCCTAGAGCCCGTGCTCGCCCACAAGAGAAGCCACCGCAATGAGAAGCCCGTGCACCGCAATGAAGAGTAGCCCTGCTCGACGCAACTAGAGAAAGCCCACATGCAGCAACGAAGACCCAATGCAGCCAAACATAAATTATAAACTAAAATAAAATTTGCCTCTGAATAACTTTGAGTGAATTTGGTATAAGTTGTAAAGTTTGCATCTACATTCACTTCATTCCAAATGGTTTCCAATTAATTTTTCCTTAACTACTTTTAGAAAAGTTTTGGGATAGAGACTCCATTTTAGTTTGAATTTCCAGTTTAATGGATTCAGCAGTCCTGTCAGTAGGGCACGCTGCCTCCAGTGACCTGTGAGGGAGGCGCGGCCTGCACTTCCTGCACTGACCACAGGGTGGCGCCGAGTTCGCCTCTCTGACCCACAGCGCATGCTCGTTCCCTGCGAACTCGATTGTGAGGTCAGCTGAGAGCAGTTGAGCCTCCTCAGGCGCGGGGGCGGGGGCGGGGGCCTTCGGGTAGGACGCCAGGCTCAGCGTCTCTGCTGAGAGGAGCTCGGTCTCCATCTCCTTAGGACTCGCTGGGGTTTCGGCTTCAGGACAAAGTGGGGCTGCGTCCACGCTGACTAGGGAACTAGGTTTCCTGAGGACCCAGGTGATGCCTGAGGAAAAGGTGAAGAGACGGTGAGGAAAAGTGGGGAGAAGCTTCCTGTGGGCGACTGACCGTTGAGAGGGTCCGTCTTCGTGTGTGCGAGGGAGGGCTTGGCGTGGAAAGCTGGGTTTTTGGTCAGGTTTGTGTGCAGGGTAGCCAGCGTGAGTTATGGGGCGTCCAGTTTTCCCAGCACCATTTATCGTGGGGAGTGTCGTGCTCCTTGGTGTGTCCTTGGTCCCTGTGTCATAAATTCACCGACCCCGTCCGTGTGGGTTGAATTCTGGTCTCTCTGTCCTGTTCCTCTGGTCCCTGTGCCCGTTTTGAGCCAGTTCCACGCTCTTTTGGTGACTGTAGCTTCTCAGCAGAGTGTGACGTCAGGGAGGGAGATGCCTCCAGCCCGTTCTCTTTTTTCAGGGTTTCTTTGGCTCTTTGGGGTCCTTTGTGGTTCCCCACAGATATTAGGAGGATTTGCTCTATTTGGGGGGAAAATACCATGGAAGTTTGGGAGGGATTGCATTCACTGTGTCCACTGCTTTGGGTAGCATGGATGTTTTAACAATATTAATTGTTCCATTCCATGAGAACAGGATATCTTTCCATTTATTGGTGTGTTTTGCAATGTCTTCATCAATGTCTTCAAGTTTTCAGTGTGCAGGTCTTTCACCTCCTTGGTTGACTTTATTCCCAGGTATTTTGTTCTTTTTCATGCAGTTGTAAATAGGGTTGCTTTCTTTCTCTTCCTGATGGTTCATTATTAGTGTTTAGAAATGCAACTGGTTTCTGTGTATTGATTTTGCAACTTTACTGAATTTATTTATTAGTTCTAATCGTTTTTTTGTGGAATGAAGTGGAAAATTGGAATTCAAAAATCCCACTGTTTCTACCATATCCAGGTCGTCCACAACACGGAGGACAGCGGCTCCTAATATAACCTTCCCACAGTGCCTCTAAATGACATGTGGACTTTGGGTGAACTGGATCTGGGTAAGGCTTGGCTTCTATATGGAAGTTTGATGTTTTCTCTGCTTTTCTGGCATGCTGTTGACATACATGATGTTTTGAAAAGTAATTGACTTTCCAGTAATTTCAAACATACAACTTTACATACATAAAAACAAGTCTTGTACCTTGATTAAATATACTCCTAAATATTGATGTTGACATTATTACAAATGGAATTGTTCTCAGAAATTCTTTTTCAGATTACTTTTTGCCAGCGTATGCATATAAGATAGATTTTCATGAATTGATATTTTGTTCTATAACTTTGCTTATTACTTAGTTGATTAGCTCAAATAATTTCTTTGCTGATTATAGGTAGTTTCATATATAAGATGATGTGACCTATGTTCTGTGAAGAGACACGGTTTTAATTTTTCCATTCACCCATGGATGCCTTTTATTTCTTTCCTCAAGATTCTGGGTAGAACTTCCAGTACACTATTGAGTAACAGTTATGAAGGGCAGCTTCCTGGCCCTGTTCCTGATTTCAGGAGTAAATCTTTCAGTCTTTAACGTTGAGCATGATGTTTGCTGTGGCTTTTTGTACTACGCTTTTCCCTATTGAACCAATTTACTTTTATTCCTGCTTTCTTGAGTGTTTTTCATGAAATAACACTGGATTTTCATTGTAGATATTTTGCATTAATTGATATGGTTATGTGTTTTTGCTTCACACCATTATTGTGGTTGAATACATTGCTTACTTTTAATATGTTGAGCAACCCGAAATTCCTGGTGTAGAGATACTTGCTTATGGCATTATCCATTTAAAGTTCTGTTGGTTTCATGTTGCTATTATTGTGTGATAGATTTTTACATTCATATTTATAAGTTGTACTGGGGTAGTTTTCTTGTTTTTTTCCTGTATTTTTAAAATCGTTTTTAAAATAGTGGTTTTATTTCATTTTAATTATTTATTTATTTTGGCCATGTCCCATGGCTTGTGGGATCTTAGTTCCCCAGTCAGGGATCGAACCCGAGCCCTTGGCAGTGAAAGCACAGAGTCCTAACCACTGGGCCGCCAGGGAATTCCCCAGTTTTCTTTGTCAAGATGTATTTGTATAATCTGATTAGACTTGGCTTGGTGTAAGTGGTTTGGAGGGTTAGCATTAGGGCTGGGGCTGGTGTGAGGGTTGGGGCTGTGTATGGTTTATGGTTGCTGTGATGGTTTAAGTTTTATGGTTAATGAGTTATTTATGGGTATGGTTAATGAATATATTTTATGGTTTGCTTATGGTTATGGTTTTGCTTATTGGTTAAGGCTTATGGTTTTGGTCTCAGGGTGTTAGGGTTCTGTGTTAGAGTGGGTGTTAGGGTATGGGTGAGAATTGGGGTACAGGTAGGATGCGGGTAGAGCATGGGTTAGGGTAAGGTACAGGTTTAGGGTACGGGTTAGGCTAAGGTTAGGTCAGGGCTTAGGGTCAGGATCAGAGTTTAGGGTTAGGGTCCATGTCAGGATTAGCATCAAGGTTGAGCGAGGCCGTTGTTTTCTGCTCCTCCAGTGCTGGATTCTCATTGATACATGAATGAAATGTCTGCTCTGGTCACCCACTGTTTCAAATTGAGCTCAGCCTTAGTCAAGGGTTCTTAGGGCCTCAGAGGTCATGCAGGGTTTCCCTCCACCCTCCCTCCTGGGAAGGGTGATGCAGGCCCCACTCTGTCTGGGCAGCCCCAGGTCCAGCATGGCCCTGACATGCAGGATACTAAGTAGACGTGATGTAAGACTTGGTGCATCAGTCTGCCAGCCCCCAGGGGCTGCCTTTTTTTTTTCTCTTAATTAATTAATTAATTAATTTTGGGCTGTGTTGGGTCTGCATTGCTGCACGGAGGCTTTCTCTAGTTGCGGCAAGAGGGAGCTTCTCATTGCGGTGGCTTCTCTTGATGCAGAGCACAGGCTCTAAGCACGTGGGCTTCAGCAGTTGGGGCTCGCGGGTTCTAGAGCGCAGGCTCAGTAGTTGTGGTACACCGGCTTAGTTGCTCCACAGCATGTGGGATCTTCCCGGACCAGGGCTCAAACCCGTGTCCCCTGCATTGGCAGGTGGATTCTTAACCACTGCGCCACCAGGGAAGTCTGGTGTTGCGTTCGTGAGGGCTGGTGGGGCCCTCTTGGGACTGGACGGATCCTTTGTTCCATCTGCACGGGTGTCCAAGCAGCTCTCAGAACAGCCCTTGGCCTCTGAGCATCCAGGCAGGCACCCACGTTCCTCCAGCTCAGGTTAGCCTTGGCCCCTCCAGCCCCCGTGGCCAATTACTGAGCTGATTGTGTCTTTACTCTTTAAAATTAAATCACTCTCTCCAGGTGGGCGAGAAGTTTACTTGTGAACTTCGTTAGGGTTAGGGGTTAGGGGTTAAGGGTTAGGGCTAGGGCTAGGGGTTAGGGTTATGCTTATGGTTGGGTTAGGGTTACGGGTTAGGGTTAGGGTTGAGGTTTAGGGTTAGGGTTAGTGTTGGGTTATGGTTAGGGTTAAGGTAGGGTTAGGGTTGGGTTAGGGTTAGGGTTAGGGTTAGGGTTTAGGGTTAGGGTGTCCAGCCTTACGTCCCATTCAGCTGTGGGTGTAGATGTGGTCAGTCCAGTTGCATCACAGCCCCTGATTGAATTTTGTAAGAATTCCTCTCTCTCTCACTGTCTTTTTTTTTATAATTAATTTTTATAATGGGGTGTAGCTGATTTGCAATGTTGTGTTTCTTGGTGCTGTACATCCACCTGAGTCACTTACAGAGAGACATCAATAAATTCTTTTCTAGTTTCTAGTAGTCAGATGTATGTTTTTTCTGTGAATAGAGTGTGCTGAGTCCAGTTCCTTGAACAATGAGTATGTCTTGGCGATTACATTATTGGCGTATGGAACGGTATCTGTGCCAATTTCAACCTCCTGGTTTATGCATCACCGCACCACACTTTTCTCCTTAAGCAGCCATAAGTGTGTTTTGTAAATGTGTGATGGTGTTCTGTTTGTAATTCAGTTCATGGTTGGCGATTTTTAGATTCCCTTTATAAGTGATATCTTATGATAAGTTTCTCTTGCTGTCTAACTTCTTTCACTCTCAATGACCATACATAAGTCCCCCTGAGTTGCTGCAACTGGCCTCATTTCATTGATTTCAGGGCTGAGGAATATTCCATTGTGCTTAAGTGCCAAATTTTCTTTCACCGTTTTTTCCTTCCAAGGACTCTTAAGTTGTACCCAAGTCGAGGCTGTTGTAAACATAGCAGCAGTAAACGGGGTGCCTGCGTCCTGTGGATTTTTGGTTTTTCCAAAATATAGGCCCATGAGTGGAAGCGCCCTATGCTTCGTAGCTCTGTTTTTTAGATGTTTCAGGAAACACAGCACACTTCTCCAGAGTGGCCGTTGGCAATTTACATTCCCCCTTCAGCATAACAAGGCTCCCTTTTCTCCTCTCCTTGTCCTGCATATCTGGTTTTTACCCTTTGTGAGGATGGTCCTTTTTTCTGACTCGAAGTGATACATCTTTGTAGTGTTGATTTGCATTGCCCGCTTCTTTGTTTGGCCAAAAAGGGTGTATGCGTTTTTCCTGAATATATTCTGTTAGTTAAATTTGAGAGACAGCTTTATTTTTTAAATTGATTAATTAATTAATTTATTTTTGGCTGCGTTGGGTCTTCGTTTCTGTGTGAAGGCTTTCTCTAGTTGTGGCAAGCGGGGGCCACTCTTCATCGCGGTGCGCGGGCCTCTCACTATCGCGGCCTCTCTTGTTGCGGAGCACAGGCTCCAGACGCGCAGGCTCAGTAGTTGTGGCTCACGGGCCTAGTTGCTCCGCGGCATGTGGGATCGTCCCAGACCAGGGCTCGAAGCCGTGTCTCCTGCATTAGCCGGCAGATTCTCAACCACTGCGCCACCAGGGAAGCCCCTTGAATAGTTTTGTATTTAAAGTTTGTCTGTGGGGACTTCCCTGGTGACGCAGTGGTTAAGAGTCCGCCTGCCAATGCAGGGGACACGGGCTCGAGCCCTGGTCCGGGAAGCTCCCACATGCCGCAGAGCAACCAAGCCTGCGTGGCACAACTACTGAAGCCTGCGCGCCTAGAGCCCGTGCTCGCCCACAAGAGAAGCCACCGCAATGAGAAGCCCGTGCACCGCAATGAAGAGTAGCCCTGCTCGACGCAACTAGAGAAAGCCCACATGCAGCAACGAAGACCCAATGCAGCCAAACATAAATTATAAACTAAAATAAAATTTGCCTCTGAATAACTTTGAGTGAATTTGGTATAAGTTGTAAAGTTTGCATCTACATTCACTTCATTCCAAATGGTTTCCAATTAATTTTTCCTTAACTACTTTTAGAAAAGTTTTGGGATAGAGACTCCATTTTAGTTTGAATTTCCAGTTTAATGGATTCAGCAGTCCTGTCAGTAGGGCACGCTGCCTCCAGTGACCTGTGAGGGAGGCGCGGGATGCACTTCCTGCACTGACCACTGGGTGGCGCCGAGTTCGCCTCTCTGACCCACAGCGCATGCTCGTTCCCTGCGAACTCGATTGTGAGGTCAGCTGAGAGCAGTTGAGCCTCCTCAGGCGCGGGGTCTGGGGCGGGGGCGGGGGCCTTCGGGTAGGACGCCAGGCTCAGCGTCTCTGCTGAGAGGAGCTCGGTCTCCATCTCCTTAGGACTCGCTGGTGTTTCGGCTTCAGGACAAAGTGGGGCTGCGTCCACGCTGACTAGGGAACTAGGTTTCCTGAGGACCCAGGTGATGCCTGAGGAAAAGGTGAAGAGACGGTGAGGAAAAGTGGGGAGAAGCTTCCTGTGGGCGACTGACCGTTGAGGGGGTCCGTCTTCGTGTGAGCAAGGGAGGGCTTGGCGTGGAAAGCTGGGTTTTTGGTCAGGTTTGTGTGCAGGGTAGCCAGCGTGAGTTATGGGGCGTCCAGTTTTCCCAGCACCATTTATCATGGGGAGTGTCATGCTCCTTGGTGTGTCCTTGGTCCCTGTGTCATAAATTCACCGACCCCGTCCGTGTGGGTTGAACTCTGGTCTCTCTGTCCTGTTCCTCTGGTCCCTGTGCCCGTTTTGAGCCAGTTCCATGCTGTTTTGGTGACTGTAGCTTCTCAGCAGAGTGTGACGTCAGGGAGGGAGATGCCTCCAGCCCGTTCTCTTTTTTCAGGGTTTCTTTGGCTCTTTGGGGTCCTTTGTGGTTCCCCACAGATATTAGGAGGATTTGCTCTATTTGGGGGGAAAATACCATGGAAGTTTGGGAGGGATTGCATTCACTGTGTCCACTGCTTTGGGTAGCATGGATGTTTTAACAATATTAATTGTTCCATTCCATGAGAACAGGATATCTTTCCATTTATTGGTGTGTTTTGCAATGTCTTCATCAATGTCTTCAAGTTTTCAGTGTGCAGGTCTTTCACCTCCTTGGTTGACTTTATTCCCAGGTATTTTGTTCTTTTTGATGCAGTTGTAAATAGGGTTGCTTTCTTTCTCTTCCTGATGGTTCATTATTAGTGTTTAGAAATGCAACTGGTTTCTGTGTATTGATTTTGCAACTTTACTGAATTTATTTATTAGTTCTAATCGTTTTTTTGTGGAATGAAGTGGAAAATTGGAATTCAAAAATCCCACTGTTTCTACCATATCCAGGTCGTCCACAACACGGAGAACAGCGGCTCCTAATATAACCTTCCCACAGTGCCTCTAAATGACATGTGGACTTTGGGTGAACTGGATCTGGGTAAGGCTTGGCTTCTATATGGAAGTTTGATGTTTTCTCTGCTTTTCTGGCATGCTGTTGACATACATGATGTTTTGAAAAGTAATTGACTTTCCAGTAATTTCAAACATACAACTTTACATACATAAAAACAAGTCTTGTACCTTGATTAAATATACTCCTAAATATTGATGTTGACATTATTACAAATGGAATTGTTCTCAGAAATTCTTTTTCAGATTACTTTTTGCCAGCGTATGCATATAAGATAGATTTTCATGAATTGATATTTTGTTCTATAACTTTGCTTATTACTTAGTTGATTAGCTCAAATAATTTCTTTGCTGATTATAGGTAGTTTCATATATAAGATGATGTGACCTATGTTCTGTGAAGAGACACGGTTTTAATTTTTCCATTCACCCATGGATGCCTTTTATTTCTTTCCTCAAGATTCTGGGTAGAACTTCCAGTACACTATTGAGTAACAGTTATGAAGGGCAGCTTCCTGGCCCTGTTCCTGATTTCAGGAGTAAATCTTTCAGTCTTTAACGTTGAGCATGATGTTTGCTGTGGCTTTTTGTACTACGCTTTTCCCTATTGAACCAATTTACTTTTATTCCTGCTTTCTTGAGTGTTTTTCATGAAATAACACTGGATTTTCATTGTAGATATTTTGCATTAATTGATATGGTTATGTGTTTTTGCTTCACACCATTATTGTGGTTGAATACATTGCTTACTTTTAATATGTTGAGCAACCCGAAATTCCTGGTGTAGAGATACTTGCTTATGGCATTATCCATTTAAAGTTCTGTTGGTTTCATGTTGCTATTATTGTGTGATAGATTTTTACATTCATATTTATAAGTTGTACTGGGGTAGTTTTCTTGTTTTTTTCCTGTATTTTTAAAATCGTTTTTAAAATAGTGGTTTTATTTCATTTTAATTATTTATTTATTTTGGCCATGTCCCATGGCTTGTGGGATCTTAGTTCCCCAGTCAGGGATCGAACCCGAGCCCTTGGCAGTGAAAGCACAGAGTCCTAACCACTGGGCCACCAGGGAATTCCCCAGTTTTCTTTGTCAAGATGTATTTGTATAATCTGATTAGACTTGGCTTGGTGTAAGTGGTTTGGAGGGTTAGCATTAGGGCTGGGGCTGGTGTGAGGGTTGGGGCTGTGTATGGTTTATGGTTGCTGTGATGGTTTAAGTTTTATGGTTAATGAGTTATTTATGGGTATGGTTAATGAATATATTTTATGGTTTGCTTATGGTTATGGTTTTGCTTATTGGTTAAGGCTTATGGTTTTGGTCTCAGGGTGTTAGGGTTCTGTGTTAGAGTGGGTGTTAGGGTATGGGTGAGAATTGGGGTACAGGTAGGATGCGGGTAGAGCATGGGTTAGGGTAAGGTACAGGTTTAGGGTACGGGTTAGGCTAAGGTTAGGTCAGGGCTTAGGGTCAGGATCAGAGTTTAGGGTTAGGGTCCATGTCAGGATTAGCATCAAGGTTGAGCGAGGCCGTTGTTTTCTGCTCCTCCAGTGCTGGATTCTCATTGATACATGAATGAAATGTCTGCTCTGGTCACCCACTGTTTCAAATTGAGCTCAGCCTTAGTCAAGGGTTCTTAGGGCCTCAGAGGTCATGCAGGGTTTCCCTCCACCCTCCCTCCTGGGAAGGGTGATGCAGGCCCCACTCTGTCTGGGCAGCCCCAGGTCCAGCATGGCCCTGACATGCAGGATACTAAGTAGACGTGATGTAAGACTTGGTGCATCAGTCTGCTAGCCCCCAGGGGCTGCCTTTTTTTTCTCTTAATTAATTAATTAATTAATTTTGGGCTGTGTTGGGTCTGCATTGCTGCACGGAGGCTTTCTCTAGTTGCGGCAAGAGGGAGCTTCTCATTGCGGTGGCTTCTCTTGATGCAGAGCACAGGCTCTAAGCACGTGGGCTTCAGCAGTTGGGGCTCGCGGGTTCTAGAGCGCAGGCTCAGTAGTTGTGGTACACCGGCTTAGTTGCTCCACAGCATGTGGGATCTTCCCGGACCAGGGCTCAAACCCGTGTCCCCTGCATTGGCAGGTGGATTCTTAACCACTGCGCCACCAGGGAAGTCTGGTGTTGCGTTCGTGAGGGCTGGTGGGGCCCTCTTGGGACTGGACGGATCCTTTGTTCCATCTGCACGGGTGTCCAAGCAGCTCTCAGAACAGCCCTTGGCCTCTGAGCATCCAGGCAGGCACCCACGTTCCTCCAGCTCAGGTTAGCCTTGGCCCCTCCAGCCCCCGTGGCCAATTACTGAGCTGATTGTGTCTTTACTCTTTAAAATTAAATCACTCTCTCCAGGTGGGCGAGAAGTTTACTTGTGAACTTCGTTAGGGTTAGGGGTTAGGGGTTAAGGGTTAGGGCTAGGGCTAGGGGTTAGGGTTATGCTTATGGTTGGGTTAGGGTTACGGGTTAGGGTTAGGGTTGAGGTTTAGGGTTAGGGTTAGTGTTGGGTTATGGTTAGGGTTAAGGTAGGGTTAGGGTTGGGTTAGGGTTAGGGTTAGGGTTAGGGTTTAGGGTTAGGGTGTCCAGCCTTACGTCCCATTCAGCTGTGGGTGTAGATGTGGTCAGTCCAGTTGCATCACAGCCCCTGATTGAATTTTGTAAGAATTCCTCTCTCTCTCACTGTCTTTTTTTTTATAATTAATTTTTATAATGGGGTGTAGCTGATTTGCAATGTTGTGTTTCTTGGTGCTGTACATCCACCTGAGTCACTTACAGAGAGACATCAATAAATTCTTTTCTAGTTTCTAGTAGTCAGATGTATGTTTTTTCTGTCAATAGAGTGTGCTGAGTCCAGTTCCTTGAACAATGAGTATGTCTTGGCGATTACATTATTGGCGTATGGAACGGTATCTGTGCCAATTTCAACCTCCTGGTTTATGCATCACCGCACCACACTTTTCTCCTTAAGCAGCCATAAGTGTGTTTTGTAAATGTGTGATGGTGTTCTGTTTGTAATTCAGTTCATGGTTGGCGATTTTTAGATTCCCTTTATAAGTGATATCTTATGATAAGTTTCTCTTGCTGTCTAACTTCTTTCACTCTCAATGACCATACATAAGTCCCCCTGAGTTGCTGCAACTGGCCTCATTTCATTGATTTCAGGGCTGAGGAATATTCCATTGTGCTTAAGTGCCAAATTTTCTTTCACCGTTTTTTCCTTCCAAGGACTCTTAAGTTGTACCCAAGTCGAGGCTGTTGTAAACATAGCAGCAGTAAACGGGGTGCCTGCGTCCTGTGGATTTTTGGTTTTTCCAAAATATAGGCCCATGAGTGGAAGCGCCCTATGCTTCGTAGCTCTGTTTTTTAGATGTTTCAGGAAACACAGCACACTTCTCCAGAGTGGCCGTTGGCAATTTACATTCCCCCTTCAGCATAACAAGGCTCCCTTTTCTCCTCTCCTTGTCCTGCATATCTGGTTTTTACCCTTTGTGAGGATGGTCCTTTTTTCTGACTCGAAGTGATACATCTTTGTAGTGTTGATTTGCATTGCCCGCTTCTTTGTTTGGCCAAAAAGGGCGTATGCGTTTTTCCTGAATATATTCTGTTAGTTAAATTTGAGAGACAGCTTTATTTTTTAAATTGATTAATTAATTAATTTATTTTTGGCTGCGTTGGGTCTTCGTTTCTGTGTGAAGGCTTTCTCTAGTTGTGGCAAGCGGGGGCCACTCTTCATCGCGGTGCGCGGGCCTCTCACTATCGCGGCCTCTCTTGTTGCGGAGCACAGGCTCCAGACGCGCAGGCTCAGTAGTTGTGGCTCACGGGCCTAGTTGCTCCGCGGCATGTGGGATCGTCCCAGACCAGGGCTCGAAGCCGTGTCCCCTGCATTAGCCGGCAGATTCTCAACCACTGCGCCACCAGGGAAGCCCCTTGAATAGTTTTGTATTTAAAGTTTGTCTGTGGGGACTTCCCTGGTGACGCAGTGGTTAAGAGTCCGCCTGCCAATGCAGGGGACACGGGCTCGAGCCCTGGTCCGGGAAGCTCCCACATGCCGCAGAGCAACCAAGCCTGCGCGGCACAACTACTGAAGCCTGCGCGCCTAGAGCCCGTGCTCGCCCACAAGAGAAGCCACCGCAATGAGAAGCCCGTGCACCGCAATGAAGAGTAGCCCTGCTCGACGCAACTAGAGAAAGCCCACATGCAGCAACGAAGACCCAATGCAGCCAAACATAAATTATAAACTAAAATAAAATTTGCCTCTGAATAACTTTGAGTGAATTTGGTATAAGTTGTAAAGTTTGCATCTACATTCACTTCATTCCAAATGGTTTCCAATTAATTTTTCCTTAACTACTTTTAGAAAAGTTTTGGGATAGAGACTCCATTTTAGTTTGAATTTCCAGTTTAATGGATTCAGCAGTCCTGTCAGTAGGGCACGCTGCCTCCAGTGACCTGTGAGGGAGGCGCGGCCTGCACTTCCTGCACTGACCACAGGGTGGCGCCGAGTTCGCCTCTCTGACCCACAGCGCATGCTCGTTCCCTGCGAACTCGATTGTGAGGTCAGCTGAGAGCAGTTGAGCCTCCTCAGGCGCGGGGGCGGGGGCGGGGGCCTTCGGGTAGGACGCCAGGCTCAGCGTCTCTGCTGAGAGGAGCTCGGTCTCCATCTCCTTAGGACTCGCTGGGGTTTCGGCTTCAGGACAAAGTGGGGCTGCGTCCACGCTGACTAGGGAACTAGGTTTCCTGAGGACCCAGGTGATGCCTGAGGAAAAGGTGAAGAGACGGTGAGGAAAAGTGGGGAGAAGCTTCCTGTGGGCGACTGACCGTTGAGAGGGTCCGTCTTCGTGTGTGCGAGGGAGGGCTTGGCGTGGAAAGCTGGGTTTTTGGTCAGGTTTGTGTGCAGGGTAGCCAGCGTGAGTTATGGGGCGTCCAGTTTTCCCAGCACCATTTATCGTGGGGAGTGTCGTGCTCCTTGGTGTGTCCTTGGTCCCTGTGTCATAAATTCACCGACCCCGTACGTGTGGGTTGAATTCTGGTCTCTCTGTCCTGTTCCTCTGGTCCCTGTGCCCGTTTTGAGCCAGTTCCACGCTCTTTTGGTGACTGTAGCTTCTCAGCAGAGTGTGACGTCAGGGAGGGAGATGCCTCCAGCCCGTTCTCTTTTTTCAGGGTTTCTTTGGCTCTTTGGGGTCCTTTGTGGTTCCCCACAGATATTAGGAGGATTTGCTCTATTTGGGGGGAAAATACCATGGAAGTTTGGGAGGGATTGCATTCACTGTGTCCACTGCTTTGGGTAGCATGGATGTTTTAACAATATTAATTGTTCCATTCCATGAGAACAGGATATCTTTCCATTTATTGGTGTGTTTTGCAATGTCTTCATCAATGTCTTCAAGTTTTCAGTGTGCAGGTCTTTCACCTCCTTGGTTGACTTTATTCCCAGGTATTTTGTTCTTTTTGATGCAGTTGTAAATAGGGTTGCTTTCTTTCTCTTCCTGATGGTTCATTATTAGTGTTTAGAAATGCAACTGGTTTCTGTGTATTGATTTTGCAACTTTACTGAATTTATTTATTAGTTCTAATCGTTTTTTTGTGGAATGAAGTGGAAAATTGGAATTCAAAAATCCCACTGTTTCTACCATATCCAGGTCGTCCACAACACGGAGGACAGCGGCTCCTAATATAACCTTCCCACAGTGCCTCTAAATGACATGTGGACTTTGGGTGAACTGGATCTGGGTAAGGCTTGGCTTCTATATGGAAGTTTGATGTTTTCTCTGCTTTTCTGGCATGCTGTTGACATACATGATGTTTTGAAAAGTAATTGACTTTCCAGTAATTTCAAACATACAACTTTACATACATAAAAACAAGTCTTGTACCTTGATTAAATATACTCCTAAATATTGATGTTGACATTATTACAAATGGAATTGTTCTCAGAAATTCTTTTTCAGATTATTTTTTGCCAGCGTATGCATATAAGATAGATTTTCATGAATTGATATTTTGTTCTATAACTTTGCTTATTACTTAGTTGATTAGCTCAAATAATTTCTTTGCTGATTATAGGTAGTTTCATATATAAGATGATGTGACCTATGTTCTGTGAAGAGACACGGTTTTAATTTTTCCTTTCACCCATGGATGCCTTTTATTTCTTTCCTCAAGATTCTGGGTAGAACTTCCAGTACACTATTGAGTGACAGTTATGAAGGGCAGCTTCCTGGCCCTGTTCCTGATTTCAGGAGTAAATCTTTCAGTCTTTAACGTTGAGCATGATGTTTGCTGTGGCTTTTTGTACTACGCTTTTCCCTATTGAACGAATTTACTTTTATTCCTGCTTTCTTGAGTGTTTTTCATGAAATAACACTGGATTTTCATTGTAGATTTTTTGCATTAATTGATATGGTTATGTGTTTTTGCTTCACACCATTATTGTGGTTGAATACATTGCTTACTTTTAATATGTTGAGCAACCCGAAATTCCTGGTGTAGAGATACTTGCTTATGGCATTATCCATTTAAAGTTCTGTTGGTTTCATGTTGCTATTATTGTGTGATAGATTTTTACATTCATATTTATAAGTTGTACTGGGGTAGTTTTCTTGTTTTTTTCCTGTATTTTTAAAATCGTTTTTAAAATAGTGGTTTTATTTCATTTTAATTATTTATTTATTTTGGCCATGTCCCATGGCTTGTGGGATCTTAGTTCCCCAGTCAGGGATTGAACCCGAGCCCTTGGCAGTGAAAGCACAGAGTCCTAACCACTGGGCCACCAGGGAAGTCCCCAGTTTTCTTTGTCAAGATGTATTTGTATAATCTGATTAGACTTGGCTTGGTGTAAGTGGTTTGGAGGGTTAGCATTAGGGCTGGGGCTGGTGTGAGGGTTGGGTCTGTGTATGGTTTATGGTTGCTGTGATGGTTTAAGTTTTATGGTTAATGAGTTATTTATGGGTATGGTTAATGAATATATTTTATGGTTTGCTTATGGTTATGGTTTTGCTTATTGGTTAAGGCTTATGGTTTTGGTCTCAGGGTGTTAGGGTTCTGTGTTAGAGTGGGTGTTAGGGTATGGGTGAGAATTGGGGTACAGGTAGGATGCGGGTAGAGCATGGGTTAGGGTAAGGTACAGGTTTAGCGTACGGGTTAGGCTAAGGTTAGGTCAGGGCTTAGGGTCAGGATCAGAGTTTAGGGTTAGGGTCCATGTCAGGATTAGCATCAAGGTTGAGCGAGGCCGTTGTTTTCTGCTCCTCCAGTGCTGGATTCTCATTGATACATGAATGAAATGTCTGCTCTGGTCACCCACTGTTTCAAATTGAGCTCAGCCTTAGTCAAGGGTTCTTAGGGCCTCAGAGGTCATGCAGGGTTTCCCTCCACCCTCCCTCCTGGGAAGGGTGATGCAGGCCCCACTCTGTCTGGGCAGCCCCAGGTCCAGCATGGCCCTGACATGCAGGATACTAAGTAGACGTGATGTAAGACTTGGTGCATCAGTCTGCCAGCCCCCAGGGGCTGCCTTTTTTTTTCTCTTAATTAATTAATTAATTAATTTTGGGCTGTGTTGGGTCTGCATTGCTGCACGGAGGCTTTCTCTAGTTGCGGCAAGAGGGGGCTTCTCATTGCGGTGGCTTCTCTTGATGCAGAGCACAGGCTCTAAGCACGTGGGCTTCAGCAGTTGGGGCTCGCGGGTTCTAGAGCGCAGGCTCAGTAGTTGTGGTACACCGGCTTAGTTGCTCCACAGCATGTGGGATCTTCCCGGACCAGGGCTCAAACCCGTGTCCCCTGCATTGGCAGGTGGATTCTTAACCACTGCGCCACCAGGGAAGTCTGGTGTTGCGTTCGTGAGGGCTGGTGGGGCCCTCTTGGGACTGGACGGATCCTTTGTTCCATCTGCACGGGTGTCCAAGCAGCTCTCAGAACAGCCCTTGGCCTCTGAGCATCCAGGCAGGCACCCACGTTCCTCCAGCTCAGGTTAGCCTTGGCCCCTCCAGCCCCCGTGGCCAATTACTGAGCTGATTGTGTCTTTACTCTTTAAAATTAAATCACTCTCTCCAGGTGGGCGAGAAGTTTACTTGTGAACTTCGTTAGGGTTAGGGGTTAGGGGTTAAGGGTTAGGGCTAGGGCTAGGGGTTAGGGTTATGCTTATGGTTGGGTTAGGGTTACGGGTTAGGGTTAGGGTTGAGGTTTAGGGTTAGGGTTAGTGTTGGGTTATGGTTAGGGTTAAGGTAGGGTTAGGGTTGGGTTAGGGTTAGGGTTAGGGTTAGGGTTTAGGGTTAGGGTGTCCAGCCTTACGTCCCATTCAGCTGTGGGTGTAGATGTGGTCAGTCCAGTTGCATCACAGCCCCTGATTGAATTTTGTAAGAATTCCTCTCTCTCTCACTGTCTTTTTTTTTATAATTAATTTTTATAATGGGGTGTAGCTGATTTGCAATGTTGTGTTTCTTGGTGCTGTACATCCACCTGAGTCACTTACAGAGAGACATCAATAAATTCTTTTCTAGTTTCTAGTAGTCAGATGTATGTTTTTTCTGTGAATAGAGTGTGCTGAGTTCAGTTCCTTGAACAATGAGTATGTCTTGGCGATTACATTACTGGCGTATGGAACGGTATCTGTGCCAATTTCAACCTCCTGGTTTATGCATCACCGCACCACACTTTTCTCCTTAAGCAGCCATAAGTGTGTTTTGTAAATGTGTGATGGTGTTCTGTTTGTAATTCAGTTCATGGTTGGCGATTTTTAGATTCCCTTTATAAGTGATATCTTATGATAAGTTTCTCTTGCTGTCTAACTTCTTTCACTCTCAATGACCATACATAAGTCCCCCTGAGTTGCTTCAACTGGCCTCATTTCATTGATTTCAGGGCTGAGGAATATTCCATTGTGCTTAAGTGCCAAATTTTCTTTCACCGTTTTTTCCTTCCAAGGACTCTTAAGTTGTACCCAAGTCGAGGCTGTTGTAAACATAGCAGCAGTAAACGGGGTGCCTGCGTCCTGTGGATTTTTGGTTTTTCCAAAATATAGGCCCATGAGTGGAAGCGCCCTATGCTTCGTAGCTCTGTTTTTTAGATGTTTCAGGAAACACAGCACACTTCTCCAGAGTGGCCGTTGGCAATTTACATTCCCCCTTCAGCATAACAAGGCTCCCTTTTCTCCTCTCCTTGTCCTGCATATCTGGTTTTTACCCTTTGTGAGGATGGTCCTTTTTTCTGACTCGAAGTGATACCTCTTTGTAGTGTTGATTTGCATTGCCCGCTTCTTTGTTTGGCCAAAAAGGGTGTATGCGTTTTTCCTGAATATATTCTGTTAGTTAAATTTGAGAGACAGCTTTATTTTTTAAATTGATTAATTAATTAATTTATTTTTGGCTGCGTTGGGTCTTCGTTTCTGTGCGAAGGCTTTCTCTAGTTGTGGCAAGCGGGGGCCACTCTTCATCGCGGTGCGCGGGCCTCTCACTATCGCGGCCTCTCTTGTTGCGGAGCACAGGCTCCAGACGCGCAGGCTCAGTAGTTGTGGCTCACGGGCCTAGTTGCTCCGCGGCATGTGGGATCGTCCCAGACCAGGGCTCGAAGCCGTGTCCCCTGCATTAGCCGGCAGATTCTCAACCACTGCGCCACCAGGGAAGCCCCTTGAATAGTTTTGTATTTAAAGTTTGTCTGTGGGGACTTCCCTGGTGACGCAGTGGTTAAGAGTCCGCCTGCCAATGCAGGGGACACGGGCTCAAGCCCTGGTCCGGGAAGCTCCCACATGCCGCAGAGCAACCAAGCCTGCGCGGCACAACTACTGAAGCCTGCGCGCCTAGAGCCCGTGCTCGCCCACAAGAGAAGCCACCGCAATGAGAAGCCCGTGCACCGCAATGAAGAGTAGCCCTGCTCGACGCAACTAGAGAAAGCCCACATGCAGCAACGAAGACCCAATGCAGCCAAACATAAATTATAAACTAAAATAAAATTTGCCTCTGAATAACTTTGAGTGAATTTGGTATAAGTTGTAAAGTTTGCATCTACATTCACTTCATTCCAAATGGTTTCCAATTAATTTTTCCTTAACTACTTTTAGAAAAGTTTTGGGATAGAGACTCCATTTTAGTTTGAATTTCCAGTTTAATGGATTCAGCAGTCCTGTCAGTAGGGCACGCTGCCTCCAGTGACCTGTGAGGGAGGCGCGGGATGCACTTCCTGCACTGACCACTGGGTGGCGCCGAGTTCGCCTCTCTGACCCACAGCGCATGCTCGTTCCCTGCGAACTCGATTGTGAGGTCAGCTGAGAGCAGTTGAGCCTCCTCAGGCACGGGGTCTGGGGCGGGGGCGGGGGCCTTCGGGTAGGACGCCAGGCTCAGCGTCTCTGCTGAGAGGAGCTCGGTCTCCATCTCCTTAGGACTCGCTGGTGTTTCGGCTTCAGGACAAAGTGGGGCTGCGTCCACGCTGACTAGGGAACTAGGTTTCCTGAGGACCCAGGTGATGCCTGAGGAAAAGGTGAAGAGACGGTGAGGAAAAGTGGGGAGAAGCTTCCTGTGGGCGACTGACCGTTGAGGGGGTCCGTCTTCGTGTGAGCAAGGGAGGGCTTGGCGTGGAAAGCTGGGTTTTTGGTCAGGTTTGTGTGCAGGGTAGCCAGCGTGAGTTATGGGGCGTCCAGTTTTCCCAGCACCATTTATCGTGGGGAGTGTCATGCTCCTTGGTGTGTCCTTGGTCCCTGTGTCATAAATTCACCGACCCCGTCCGTGTGGGTTGAACTCTGGTCTCTCTGTCCTGTTCCTCTGGTCCCTGTGCCCGTTTTGAGCCAGTTCCACGCTGTTTTGGTGACTGTAGCTTCTCAGCAGAGTGTGACGTCAGGGAGGGAGATGCCTCCAGCCCGTTCTCTTTTTTCAGGGTTTCTTTGGCTCTTTGGGGTCCTTTGTGGTTCCCCACAGATATTAGGAGGATTTGCTCTATTTGGGGGGAAAATACCATGGAAGTTTGGGAGGGATTGCATTCACTGTGTCCACTGCTTTGGGTAGCATGGATGTTTTAACAATATTAATTGTTCCATTCCATGAGAACAGGATATCTTTCCATTTATTGGTGTGTTTTGCAATGTCTTCATCAATGTCTTCAAGTTTTCAGTGTGCAGGTCTTTCACCTCCTTGGTTGACTTTATTCCCAGGTATTTTGTTCTTTTTGATGCAGTTGTAAATAGGGTTGCTTTCTTTCTCTTCCTGATGGTTCATTATTAGTGTTTAGAAATGCAACTGGTTTCTGTGTATTGATTTTGCAACTTTACTGAATTTATTTATTAGTTCTAATCGTTTTTTTGTGGAATGAAGTGGAAAATTGGAATTCAAAAATCCCACTGTTTCTACCATATCCAGGTCGTCCACAACACGGAGAACAGCGGCTCCTAATATAACCTTCCCACAGTGCCTCTAAATGACATGTGGACTTTGGGTGAACTGGATCTGGGTAAGGCTTGGCTTCTATATGGAAGTTTGATGTTTTCTCTGCTTTTCTGGCATGCTGTTGACATACATGATGTTTTGAAAAGTAATTGACTTTCCAGTAATTTCAAACATACAACTTTACATACATAAAAACAAGTCTTGTACCTTGATTAAATATACTCTTAAATATTGATGTTGACATTATTACAAATGGAATTGTTCTCAGAAATTCTTTTTCAGATTACTTTTTGCCAGCGTATGCATATAAGATAGATTTTCATGAATTGATATTTTGTTCTATAACTTTGCTTATTACTTAGTTGATTAGCTCAAATAATTTCTTTGCTGATTATAGGTAGTTTCATATATAAGATGATGTGACCTATGTTCTGTGAAGAGACACGGTTTTAATTTTTCCATTCACCCATGGATGCCTTTTATTTCTTTCCTCAAGATTCTGGGTAGAACTTCCAGTACACTATTGAGTAACAGTTATGAAGGGCAGCTTCCTGGCCCTGTTCCTGATTTCAGGAGTAAATCTTTCAGTCTTTAACGTTGAGCATGATGTTTGCTGTGGCTTTTTGTACTACGCTTTTCCCTATTGAACCAATTTACTTTTATTCCTGCTTTCTTGAGTGTTTTTCATGAAATAACACTGGATTTTCATTGTAGATATTTTGCATTAATTGATATGGTTATGTGTTTTTGCTTCACACCATTATTGTGGTTGAATACATTGCTTACTTTTAATATGTTGAGCAACCCGAAATTCCTGGTGTAGAGATACTTGCTTATGGCATTATCCATTTAAAGTTCTGTTGGTTTCATGTTGCTATTATTGTGTGATAGATTTTTACATTCATATTTATAAGTTGTACTGGGGTAGTTTTCTTGTTTTTTTCCTGTATTTTTAAAATCGTTTTTAAAATAGTGGTTTTATTTCATTTTAATTATTTATTTATTTTGGCCATGTCCCATGGCTTGTGGGATCTTAGTTCCCCAGTCAGGGATCGAACCCGAGCCCTTGGCAGTGAAAGCACAGAGTCCTAACCACTGGGCCACCAGGGAATTCCCCAGTTTTCTTTGTCAAGATGTATTTGTATAATCTGATTAGACTTGGCTTGGTGTAAGTGGTTTGGAGGGTTAGCATTAGGGCTGGGGCTGGTGTGAGGGTTGGGGCTGTGTATGGTTTATGGTTGCTGTGATGGTTTAAGTTTTATGGTTAATGAGTTATTTATGGGTATGGTTAATGAATATATTTTATGGTTTGCTTATGGTTATGGTTTTGCTTATTGGTTAAGGCTTATGGTTTTGGTCTCAGGGTGTTAGGGTTCTGTGTTAGAGTGGGTGTTAGGGTATGGGTGAGAATTGGGGTACAGGTAGGATGCGGGTAGAGCATGGGTTAGGGTAAGGTACAGGTTTAGGGTACGGGTTAGGCTAAGGTTAGGTCAGGGCTTAGGGTCAGGATCAGAGTTTAGGGTTAGGGTCCATGTCAGGATTAGCATCAAGGTTGAGCGAGGCCGTTGTTTTCTGCTCCTCCAGTGCTGGATTCTCATTGATACATGAATGAAATGTCTGCTCTGGTCACCCACTGTTTCAAATTGAGCTCAGCCTTAGTCAAGGGTTCTTAGGGCCTCAGAGGTCATGCAGGGTTTCCCTCCACCCTCCCTCCTGGGAAGGGTGATGCAGGCCCCACTCTGTCTGGGCAGCCCCAGGTCCAGCATGGCCCTGACATGCAGGATACTAAGTAGACGTGATGTAAGACTTGGTGCATCAGTCTGCTAGCCCCCAGGGGCTGCCTTTTTTTTCTCTTAATTAATTAATTAATTAATTTTGGGCTGTGTTGGGTCTGCATTGCTGCACGGAGGCTTTCTCTAGTTGCGGCAAGAGGGAGCTTCTCATTGCGGTGGCTTCTCTTGATGCAGAGCACAGGCTCTAAGCACGTGGGCTTCAGCAGTTGGGGCTCGCGGGTTCTAGAGCGCAGGCTCAGTAGTTGTGGTACACCGGCTTAGTTGCTCCACAGCATGTGGGATCTTCCCGGACCAGGGCTCAAACCCGTGTCCCCTGCATTGGCAGGTGGATTCTTAACCACTGCGCCACCAGGGAAGTCTGGTGTTGCGTTCGTGAGGGCTGGTGGGGCCCTCTTGGGACTGGACGGATCCTTTGTTCCATCTGCACGGGTGTCCAAGCAGCTCTCAGAACAGCCCTTGGCCTCTGAGCATCCAGGCAGGCACCCACGTTCCTCCAGCTCAGGTTAGCCTTGGCCCCTCCAGCCCCCGTGGCCAATTACTGAGCTGATTGTGTCTTTACTCTTTAAAATTAAATCACTCTCTCCAGGTGGGCGAGAAGTTTACTTGTGAACTTCGTTAGGGTTAGGGGTTAGGGGTTAAGGGTTAGGGCTAGGGCTAGGGGTTAGGGTTATGCTTATGGTTGGGTTAGGGTTACGGGTTAGGGTTAGGGTTGAGGTTTAGGGTTAGGGTTAGTGTTGGGTTATGGTTAGGGTTAAGGTAGGGTTAGGGTTGGGTTAGGGTTAGGGTTAGGGTTAGGGTTTAGGGTTAGGGTGTCCAGCCTTACGTCCCATTCAGCTGTGGGTGTAGATATGGTCAGTCCAGTTGCATCACAGCCCCTGATTGAATTTTGTAAGAATTCCTCTCTCTCTCACTGTCTTTTTTTTTATAATTAATTTTTATAATGGGGTGTAGCTGATTTGCAATGTTGTGTTTCTTGGTGCTGTACATCCACCTGAGTCACTTACAGAGAGACATCAATAAATTCTTTTCTAGTTTCTAGTAGTCAGATGTATGTTTTTTCTGTCAATAGAGTGTGCTGAGTCCAGTTCCTTGAACAATGAGTATGTCTTGGCGATTACATTATTGGCGTATGGAACGGTATCTGTGCCAATTTCAACCTCCTGGTTTATGCATCACCGCACCACACTTTTCTCCTTAAGCAGCCATAAGTGTGTTTTGTAAATGTGTGATGGTGTTCTGTTTGTAATTCAGTTCATGGTTGGCGATTTTTAGATTCCCTTTATAAGTGATATCTTATGATAAGTTTCTCTTGCTGTCTAACTTCTTTCACTCTCAATGACCATACATAAGTCCCCCTGAGTTGCTGCAACTGGCCTCATTTCATTGATTTCAGGGCTGAGGAATATTCCATTGTGCTTAAGTGCCAAATTTTCTTTCACCGTTTTTTCCTTCCAAGGACTCTTAAGTTGTACCCAAGTCGAGGCTGTTGTAAACATAGCAGCAGTAAACGGGGTGCCTGCGTCCTGTGGATTTTTGGTTTTTCCAAAATATAGGCCCATGAGTGGAAGCGCCCTATGCTTCGTAGCTCTGTTTTTTAGATGTTTCAGGAAACACAGCACACTTCTCCAGAGTGGCCGTTGGCAATTTACATTCCCCCTTCAGCATAACAAGGCTCCCTTTTCTCCTCTCCTTGTCCTGCATATCTGGTTTTTACCCTTTGTGAGGATGGTCCTTTTTTCTGACTCGAAGTGATACATCTTTGTAGTGTTGATTTGCATTGCCCGCTTCTTTGTTTGGCCAAAAAGGGCGTATGCGTTTTTCCTGAATATATTCTGTTAGTTAAATTTGAGAGACAGCTTTATTTTTTAAATTGATTGATTAATTAATTTATTTTTGGCTGCGTTGGGTCTTCGTTTCTGTGTGAAGGCTTTCTCTAGTTGTGGCAAGCGGGGGCCACTCTTCATCGCGGTGCGCGGGCCTCTCACTATCGCGGCCTCTCTTGTTGCGGAGCACAGGCTCCAGACGCGCAGGCTCAGTAGTTGTGGCTCACGGGCCTAGTTGCTCCGCGGCACGTGGGATCGTCCCAGACCAGGGCTCGAAGCCGTGTCCCCTGCATTAGCCGGCAGATTCTCAACCACTGCGCCACCAGGGAAGCCCCTTGAATAGTTTTGTATTTAAAGTTTGTCTGTGGGGACTTCCCTGGTGACGCAGTGGTTAAGAGTCCGCCTGCCAATGCAGGGGACACGGGCTCGAGCCCTGGTCCGGGAAGCTCCCACATGCCGCAGAGCAACCAAGCCTGCGCGGCACAACTACTGAAGCCTGCGCGCCTAGAGCCCGTGCTCGCCCACAAGAGAAGCCACCGCAATGAGAAGCCCGTGCACCGCAATGAAGAGTAGCCCTGCTCGACGCAACTAGAGAAAGCCCACATGCAGCAACGAAGACCCAATGCAGCCAAACATAAATTATAAACTAAAATAAAATTTGCCTCTGAATAACTTTGAGTGAATTTGGTATAAGTTGTAAAGTTTGCATCTACATTCACTTCATTCCAAATGGTTTCCAATTAATTTTTCCTTAACTACTTTTAGAAAAGTTTTGGGATAGAGACTCCATTTTAGTTTGAATTTCCAGTTTAATGGATTCAGCAGTCCTGTCAGTAGGGCACGCTGCCTCCAGTGACCTGTGAGGGAGGCGCGGCCTGCACTTCCTGCACTGACCACAGGGTGGCGCCGAGTTCGCCTCTCTGACCCACAGCGCATGCTCGTTCCCTGCGAACTCGATTGTGAGGTCAGCTGAGAGCAGTTGAGCCTCCTCAGGCGCGGGGGCGGGGGCGGGGGCCTTCGGGTAGGACGCCAGGCTCAGCGTCTCTGCTGAGAGGAGCTCGGTCTCCATCTCCTTAGGACTCGCTGGGGTTTCGGCTTCAGGACAAAGTGGGGCTGCGTCCACGCTGACTAGGGAACTAGGTTTCCTGAGGACCCAGGTGATGCCTGAGGAAAAGGTGAAGAGACGGTGAGGAAAAGTGGGGAGAAGCTTCCTGTGGGCGACTGACCGTTGAGAGGGTCCGTCTTCGTGTGTGCGAGGGAGGGCTTGGCGTGGAAAGCTGGGTTTTTGGTCAGGTTTGTGTGCAGGGTAGCCAGCGTGAGTTATGGGGCGTCCAGTTTTCCCAGCACCATTTATCGTGGGGAGTGTCGTGCTCCTTGGTGTGTCCTTGGTCCCTGTGTCATAAATTCACCGACCCCGTACGTGTGGGTTGAATTCTGGTCTCTCTGTCCTGTTCCTCTGGTCCCTGTGCCCGTTTTGAGCCAGTTCCACGCTCTTTTGGTGACTGTAGCTTCTCAGCAGAGTGTGACGTCAGGGAGGGAGATGCCTCCAGCCCGTTCTCTTTTTTCAGGGTTTCTTTGGCTCTTTGGGGTCCTTTGTGGTTCCCCACAGATATTAGGAGGATTTGCTCTATTTGGGGGGAAAATACCATGGAAGTTTGGGAGGGATTGCATTCACTGTGTCCACTGCTTTGGGTAGCATGGATGTTTTAACAATATTAATTGTTCCATTCCATGAGAACAGGATATCTTTCCATTTATTGGTGTGTTTTGCAATGTCTTCATCAATGTCTTCAAGTTTTCAGTGTGCAGGTCTTTCACCTCCTTGGTTGACTTTATTCCCAGGTATTTTGTTCTTTTTGATGCAGTTGTAAATAGGGTTGCTTTCTTTCTCTTCCTGATGGTTCATTATTAGTGTTTAGAAATGCAACTGGTTTCTGTGTATTGATTTTGCAACTTTACTGAATTTATTTATTAGTTCTAATCGTTTTTTTGTGGAATGAAGTGGAAAATTGGAATTCAAAAATCCCACTGTTTCTACCATATCCAGGTCGTCCACAACACGGAGGACAGCGGCTCCTAATATAACCTTCCCACAGTGCCTCTAAATGACATGTGGACTTTGGGTGAACTGGATCTGGGTAAGGCTTGGCTTCTATATGGAAGTTTGATGTTTTCTCTGCTTTTCTGGCATGCTGTTGACATACATGATGTTTTGAAAAGTAATTGACTTTCCAGTAATTTCAAACATACAACTTTACATACATAAAAACAAGTCTTGTACCTTGATTAAATATACTCCTAAATATTGATGTTGACATTATTACAAATGGAATTGTTCTCAGAAATTCTTTTTCAGATTATTTTTTGCCAGCGTATGCATATAAGATAGATTTTCATGAATTGATATTTTGTTCTATAACTTTGCTTATTACTTAGTTGATTAGCTCAAATAATTTCTTTGCTGATTATAGGTAGTTTCATATATAAGATGATGTGACCTATGTTCTGTGAAGAGACACGGTTTTAATTTTTCCTTTCACCCATGGATGCCTTTTATTTCTTTCCTCAAGATTCTGGGTAGAACTTCCAGTACACTATTGAGTGACAGTTATGAAGGGCAGCTTCCTGGCCCTGTTCCTGATTTCAGGAGTAAATCTTTCAGTCTTTAACGTTGAGCATGATGTTTGCTGTGGCTTTTTGTACTACGCTTTTCCCTATTGAACGAATTTACTTTTATTCCTGCTTTCTTGAGTGTTTTTCATGAAATAACACTGGATTTTCATTGTAGATTTTTTGCATTAATTGATATGGTTATGTGTTTTTGCTTCACACCATTATTGTGGTTGAATACATTGCTTACTTTTAATATGTTGAGCAACCCGAAATTCCTGGTGTAGAGATACTTGCTTATGGCATTATCCATTTAAAGTTCTGTTGGTTTCATGTTGCTATTATTGTGTGATAGATTTTTACATTCATATTTATAAGTTGTACTGGGGTAGTTTTCTTGTTTTTTTCCTGTATTTTTAAAATCGTTTTTAAAATAGTGGTTTTATTTCATTTTAATTATTTATTTATTTTGGCCATGTCCCATGGCTTGTGGGATCTTAGTTCCCCAGTCAGGGATTGAACCCGAGCCCTTGGCAGTGAAAGCACAGAGTCCTAACCACTGGGCCACCAGGGAAGTCCCCAGTTTTCTTTGTCAAGATGTATTTGTATAATCTGATTAGACTTGGCTTGGTGTAAGTGGTTTGGAGGGTTAGCATTAGGGCTGGGGCTGGTGTGAGGGTTGGGGCTGTGTATGGTTTATGGTTGCTGTGATGGTTTAAGTTTTATGGTTAATGAGTTATTTATGGGTATGGTTAATGAATATATTTTATGGTTTGCTTATGGTTATGGTTTTGCTTATTGGTTAAGGCTTATGGTTTTGGTCTCAGGGTGTTAGGGTTCTGTGTTAGAGTGGGTGTTAGGGTATGGGTGAGAATTGGGGTACAGGTAGGATGCGGGTAGAGCATGGGTTAGGGTAAGGTACAGGTTTAGCGTACGGGTTAGGCTAAGGTTAGGTCAGGGCTTAGGGTCAGGATCAGAGTTTAGGGTTAGGGTCCATGTCAGGATTAGCATCAAGGTTGAGCGAGGCCGTTGTTTTCTGCTCCTCCAGTGCTGGATTCTCATTGATACATGAATGAAATGTCTGCTCTGGTCACCCACTGTTTCAAATTGAGCTCAGCCTTAGTCAAGGGTTCTTAGGGCCTCAGAGGTCATGCAGGGTTTCCCTCCACCCTCCCTCCTGGGAAGGGTGATGCAGGCCCCACTCTGTCTGGGCAGCCCCAGGTCCAGCATGGCCCTGACATGCAGGATACTAAGTAGACGTGATGTAAGACTTGGTGCATCAGTCTGCCAGCCCCCAGGGGCTGCCTTTTTTTTTCTCTTAATTAATTAATTAATTAATTTTGGGCTGTGTTGGGTCTGCATTGCTGCACGGAGGCTTTCTCTAGTTGCGGCAAGAGGGGGCTTCTCATTGCGGTGGCTTCTCTTGATGCAGAGCACAGGCTCTAAGCACGTGGGCTTCAGCAGTTGGGGCTCGCGGGTTCTAGAGCGCAGGCTCAGTAGTTGTGGTACACCGGCTTAGTTGCTCCACAGCATGTGGGATCTTCCCGGACCAGGGCTCAAACCCGTGTCCCCTGCATTGGCAGGTGGATTCTTAACCACTGCGCCACCAGGGAAGTCTGGTGTTGCGTTCGTGAGGGCTGGTGGGGCCCTCTTGGGACTGGACGGATCCTTTGTTCCATCTGCACGGGTGTCCAAGCAGCTCTCAGAACAGCCCTTGGCCTCTGAGCATCCAGGCAGGCACCCACGTTCCTCCAGCTCAGGTTAGCCTTGGCCCCTCCAGCCCCCGTGGCCAATTACTGAGCTGATTGTGTCTTTACTCTTTAAAATTAAATCACTCTCTCCAGGTGGGCGAGAAGTTTACTTGTGAACTTCGTTAGGGTTAGGGGTTAGGGGTTAAGGGTTAGGGCTAGGGCTAGGGGTTAGGGTTATGCTTATGGTTGGGTTAGGGTTACGGGTTAGGGTTAGGGTTGAGGTTTAGGGTTAGGGTTAGTGTTGGGTTATGGTTAGGGTTAAGGTAGGGTTAGGGTTGGGTTAGGGTTAGGGTTAGGGTTAGGGTTTAGGGTTAGGGTGTCCAGCCTTACGTCCCATTCAGCTGTGGGTGTAGATGTGGTCAGTCCAGTTGCATCACAGCCCCTGATTGAATTTTGTAAGAATTCCTCTCTCTCTCACTGTCTTTTTTTTTATAATTAATTTTTATAATGGGGTGTAGCTGATTTGCAATGTTGTGTTTCTTGGTGCTGTACATCCACCTGAGTCACTTACAGAGAGACATCAATAAATTCTTTTCTAGTTTCTAGTAGTCAGATGTATGTTTTTTCTGTGAATAGAGTGTGCTGAGTTCAGTTCCTTGAACAATGAGTATGTCTTGGCGATTACATTACTGGCGTATGGAACGGTATCTGTGCCAATTTCAACCTCCTGGTTTATGCATCACCGCACCACACTTTTCTCCTTAAGCAGCCATAAGTGTGTTTTGTAAATGTGTGATGGTGTTCTGTTTGTAATTCAGTTCATGGTTGGCGATTTTTAGATTCCCTTTATAAGTGATATCTTATGATAAGTTTCTCTTGCTGTCTAACTTCTTTCACTCTCAATGACCATACATAAGTCCCCCTGAGTTGCTTCAACTGGCCTCATTTCATTGATTTCAGGGCTGAGGAATATTCCATTGTGCTTAAGTGCCAAATTTTCTTTCACCGTTTTTTCCTTCCAAGGACTCTTAAGTTGTACCCAAGTCGAGGCTGTTGTAAACATAGCAGCAGTAAACGGGGTGCCTGCGTCCTGTGGATTTTTGGTTTTTCCAAAATATAGGCCCATGAGTGGAAGCGCCCTATGCTTCGTAGCTCTGTTTTTTAGATGTTTCAGGAAACACAGCACACTTCTCCAGAGTGGCCGTTGGCAATTTACATTCCCCCTTCAGCATAACAAGGCTCCCTTTTCTCCTCTCCTTGTCCTGCATATCTGGTTTTTACCCTTTGTGAGGATGGTCCTTTTTTCTGACTCGAAGTGATACCTCTTTGTAGTGTTGATTTGCATTGCCCGCTTCTTTGTTTGGCCAAAAAGGGTGTATGCGTTTTTCCTGAATATATTCTGTTAGTTAAATTTGAGAGACAGCTTTATTTTTTAAATTGATTAATTAATTAATTTATTTTTGGCTGCGTTGGGTCTTCGTTTCTGTGCGAAGGCTTTCTCTAGTTGTGGCAAGCGGGGGCCACTCTTCATCGCGGTGCGCGGGCCTCTCACTATCGCGGCCTCTCTTGTTGCGGAGCACAGGCTCCAGACGCGCAGGCTCAGTAGTTGTGGCTCACGGGCCTAGTTGCTCCGCGGCATGTGGGATCGTCCCAGACCAGGGCTCGAAGCCGTGTCCCCTGCATTAGCCGGCAGATTCTCAACCACTGCGCCACCAGGGAAGCCCCTTGAATAGTTTTGTATTTAAAGTTTGTCTGTGGGGACTTCCCTGGTGACGCAGTGGTTAAGAGTCCGCCTGCCAATGCAGGGGACACGGGCTCAAGCCCTGGTCCGGGAAGCTCCCACATGCCGCAGAGCAACCAAGCCTGCGCGGCACAACTACTGAAGCCTGCGCGCCTAGAGCCCGTGCTCGCCCACAAGAGAAGCCACCGCAATGAGAAGCCCGTGCACCGCAATGAAGAGTAGCCCTGCTCGACGCAACTAGAGAAAGCCCACATGCAGCAACGAAGACCCAATGCAGCCAAACATAAATTATAAACTAAAATAAAATTTGCCTCTGAATAACTTTGAGTGAATTTGGTATAAGTTGTAAAGTTTGCATCTACATTCACTTCATTCCAAATGGTTTCCAATTAATTTTTCCTTAACTACTTTTAGAAAAGTTTTGGGATAGAGACTCCATTTTAGTTTGAATTTCCAGTTTAATGGATTCAGCAGTCCTGTCAGTAGGGCACGCTGCCTCCAGTGACCTGTGAGGGAGGCGCGGGATGCACTTCCTGCACTGACCACTGGGTGGCGCCGAGTTCGCCTCTCTGACCCACAGCGCATGCTCGTTCCCTGCGAACTCGATTGTGAGGTCAGCTGAGAGCAGTTGAGCCTCCTCAGGCGCGGGGTCTGGGGCGGGGGCGGGGGCCTTCGGGTAGGACGCCAGGCTCAGCGTCTCTGCTGAGAGGAGCTCGGTCTCCATCTCCTTAGGACTCGCTGGTGTTTCGGCTTCAGGACAAAGTGGGGCTGCGTCCACGCTGACTAGGGAACTAGGTTTCCTGAGGACCCAGGTGATGCCTGAGGAAAAGGTGAAGAGACGGTGAGGAAAAGTGGGGAGAAGCTTCCTGTGGGCGACTGACCGTTGAGGGGGTCCGTCTTCGTGTGAGCAAGGGAGGGCTTGGCGTGGAAAGCTGGGTTTTTGGTCAGGTTTGTGTGCAGGGTAGCCAGCGTGAGTTATGGGGCGTCCAGTTTTCCCAGCACCATTTATCATGGGGAGTGTCATGCTCCTTGGTGTGTCCTTGGTCCCTGTGTCATAAATTCACCGACCCCGTCCGTGTGGGTTGAACTCTGGTCTCTCTGTCCTGTTCCTCTGGTCCCTGTGCCCGTTTTGAGCCAGTTCCACGCTGTTTTGGTGACTGTAGCTTCTCAGCAGAGTGTGACGTCAGGGAGGGAGATGCCTCCAGCCCGTTCTCTTTTTTCAGGGTTTCTTTGGCTCTTTGGGGTCCTTTGTGGTTCCCCACAGATATTAGGAGGATTTGCTCTATTTGGGGGGAAAATACCATGGAAGTTTGGGAGGGATTGCATTCACTGTGTCCACTGCTTTGGGTAGCATGGATGTTTTAACAATATTAATTGTTCCATTCCATGAGAACAGGATATCTTTCCATTTATTGGTGTGTTTTGCAATGTCTTCATCAATGTCTTCAAGTTTTCAGTGTGCAGGTCTTTCACCTCCTTGGTTGACTTTATTCCCAGGTATTTTGTTCTTTTTGATGCAGTTGTAAATAGGGTTGCTTTCTTTCTCTTCCTGATGGTTCATTATTAGTGTTTAGAAATGCAACTGGTTTCTGTGTATTGATTTTGCAACTTTACTGAATTTATTTATTAGTTCTAATCGTTTTTTTGTGGAATGAAGTGGAAAATTGGAATTCAAAAATCCCACTGTTTCTACCATATCCAGGTCGTCCACAACACGGAGAACAGCGGCTCCTAATATAACCTTCCCACAGTGCCTCTAAATGACATGTGGACTTTGGGTGAACTGGATCTGGGTAAGGCTTGGCTTCTATATGGAAGTTTGATGTTTTCTCTGCTTTTCTGGCATGCTGTTGACATACATGATGTTTTGAAAAGTAATTGACTTTCCAGTAATTTCAAACATACAACTTTACATACATAAAAACAAGTCTTGTACCTTGATTAAATATACTCCTAAATATTGATGTTGACATTATTACAAATGGAATTGTTCTCAGAAATTCTTTTTCAGATTACTTTTTGCCAGCGTATGCATATAAGATAGATTTTCATGAATTGATATTTTGTTCTATAACTTTGCTTATTACTTAGTTGATTAGCTCAAATAATTTCTTTGCTGATTATAGGTAGTTTCATATATAAGATGATGTGACCTATGTTCTGTGAAGAGACACGGTTTTAATTTTTCCATTCACCCATGGATGCCTTTTATTTCTTTCCTCAAGATTCTGGGTAGAACTTCCAGTACACTATTGAGTAACAGTTATGAAGGGCAGCTTCCTGGCCCTGTTCCTGATTTCAGGAGTAAATCTTTCAGTCTTTAACGTTGAGCATGATGTTTGCTGTGGCTTTTTGTACTACGCTTTTCCCTATTGAACCAATTTACTTTTATTCCTGCTTTCTTGAGTGTTTTTCATGAAATAACACTGGATTTTCATTGTAGATATTTTGCATTAATTGATATGGTTATGTGTTTTTGCTTCACACCATTATTGTGGTTGAATACATTGCTTACTTTTAATATGTTGAGCAACCCGAAATTCCTGGTGTAGAGATACTTGCTTATGGCATTATCCATTTAAAGTTCTGTTGGTTTCATGTTGCTATTATTGTGTGATAGATTTTTACATTCATATTTATAAGTTGTACTGGGGTAGTTTTCTTGTTTTTTTCCTGTATTTTTAAAATCGTTTTTAAAATAGTGGTTTTATTTCATTTTAATTATTTATTTATTTTGGCCATGTCCCATGGCTTGTGGGATCTTAGTTCCCCAGTCAGGGATCGAACCCGAGCCCTTGGCAGTGAAAGCACAGAGTCCTAACCACTGGGCCACCAGGGAATTCCCCAGTTTTCTTTGTCAAGATGTATTTGTATAATCTGATTAGACTTGGCTTGGTGTAAGTGGTTTGGAGGGTTAGCATTAGGGCTGGGGCTGGTGTGAGGGTTGGGGCTGTGTATGGTTTATGGTTGCTGTGATGGTTTAAGTTTTATGGTTAATGAGTTATTTATGGGTATGGTTAATGAATATATTTTATGGTTTGCTTATGGTTATGGTTTTGCTTATTGGTTAAGGCTTATGGTTTTGGTCTCAGGGTGTTAGGGTTCTGTGTTAGAGTGGGTGTTAGGGTATGGGTGAGAATTGGGGTACAGGTAGGATGCGGGTAGAGCATGGGTTAGGGTAAGGTACAGGTTTAGGGTACGGGTTAGGCTAAGGTTAGGTCAGGGCTTAGGGTCAGGATCAGAGTTTAGGGTTAGGGTCCATGTCAGGATTAGCATCAAGGTTGAGCGAGGCCGTTGTTTTCTGCTCCTCCAGTGCTGGATTCTCATTGATACATGAATGAAATGTCTGCTCTGGTCACCCACTGTTTCAAATTGAGCTCAGCCTTAGTCAAGGGTTCTTAGGGCCTCAGAGGTCATGCAGGGTTTCCCTCCACCCTCCCTCCTGGGAAGGGTGATGCAGGCCCCACTCTGTCTGGGCAGCCCCAGGTCCAGCATGGCCCTGACATGCAGGATACTAAGTAGACGTGATGTAAGACTTGGTGCATCAGTCTGCTAGCCCCCAGGGGCTGCCTTTTTTTTCTCTTAATTAATTAATTAATTAATTTTGGGCTGTGTTGGGTCTGCATTGCTGCACGGAGGCTTTCTCTAGTTGCGGCAAGAGGGGGCTTCTCATTGCGGTGGCTTCTCTTGATGCAGAGCACAGGCTCTAAGCACGTGGGCTTCAGCAGTTGGGGCTCGCGGGTTCTAGAGCGCAGGCTCAGTAGTTGTGGTACACCGGCTTAGTTGCTCCACAGCATGTGGGATCTTCCCGGACCAGGGCTCAAACCCGTGTCCCCTGCATTGGCAGGTGGATTCTTAACCACTGCGCCACCAGGGAAGTCTGGTGTTGCGTTCGTGAGGGCTGGTGGGGCCCTCTTGGGACTGGACGGATCCTTTGTTCCATCTGCACGGGTGTCCAAGCAGCTCTCAGAACAGCCCTTGGCCTCTGAGCATCCAGGCAGGCACCCACGTTCCTCCAGCTCAGGTTAGCCTTGGCCCCTCCAGCCCCCGTGGCCAATTACTGAGCTGATTGTGTCTTTACTCTTTAAAATTAAATCACTCTCTCCAGGTGGGCGAGAAGTTTACTTGTGAACTTCGTTAGGGTTAGGGGTTAGGGGTTAAGGGTTAGGGCTAGGGCTAGGGGTTAGGGTTATGCTTATGGTTGGGTTAGGGTTACGGGTTAGGGTTAGGGTTGAGGTTTAGGGTTAGGGTTAGTGTTGGGTTATGGTTAGGGTTAAGGTAGGGTTAGGGTTGGGTTAGGGTTAGGGTTAGGGTTAGGGTTTAGGGTTAGGGTGTCCAGCCTTACGTCCCATTCAGCTGTGGGTGTAGATGTGGTCAGTCCAGTTGCATCACAGCCCCTGATTGAATTTTGTAAGAATTCCTCTCTCTCTCACTGTCTTTTTTTTTATAATTAATTTTTATAATGGGGTGTAGCTGATTTGCAATGTTGTGTTTCTTGGTGCTGTACATCCACCTGAGTCACTTACAGAGAGACATCAATAAATTCTTTTCTAGTTTCTAGTAGTCAGATGTATGTTTTTTCTGTCAATAGAGTGTGCTGAGTCCAGTTCCTTGAACAATGAGTATGTCTTGGCGATTACATTATTGGCGTATGGAACGGTATCTGTGCCAATTTCAACCTCCTGGTTTATGCATCACCGCACCACACTTTTCTCCTTAAGCAGCCATAAGTGTGTTTTGTAAATGTGTGATGGTGTTCTGTTTGTAATTCAGTTCATGGTTGGCGATTTTTAGATTCCCTTTATAAGTGATATCTTATGATAAGTTTCTCTTGCTGTCTAACTTCTTTCACTCTCAATGACCATACATAAGTCCCCCTGAGTTGCTGCAACTGGCCTCATTTCATTGATTTCAGGGCTGAGGAATATTCCATTGTGCTTAAGTGCCAAATTTTCTTTCACCGTTTTTTCCTTCCAAGGACTCTTAAGTTGTACCCAAGTCGAGGCTGTTGTAAACATAGCAGCAGTAAACGGGGTGCCTGCGTCCTGTGGATTTTTGGTTTTTCCACAATATAGGCCCATGAGTGGAAGCGCCCTATGCTTCGTAGCTCTGTTTTTTAGATGTTTCAGGAAACACAGCACACTTCTCCAGAGTGGCCGTTGGCAATTTACATTCCCCCTTCAGCATAACAAGGCTCCCTTTTCTCCTCTCCTTGTCCTGCATATCTGGTTTTTACCCTTTGTGAGGATGGTCCTTTTTTCTGACTCGAAGTGATACATCTTTGTAGTGTTGATTTGCATTGCCCGCTTCTTTGTTTGGCCAAAAAGGGCGTATGCGTTTTTCCTGAATATATTCTGTTAGTTAAATTTGAGAGACAGCTTTATTTTTTAAATTGATTAATTAATTAATTTATTTTTGGCTGCGTTGGGTCTTCGTTTCTGTGTGAAGGCTTTCTCTAGTTGTGGCAAGCGGGGGCCACTCTTCATCGCGGTGCGCGGGCCTCTCACTATCGCGGCCTCTCTTGTTGCGGAGCACAGGCTCCAGACGCGCAGGCTCAGTAGTTGTGGCTCACGGGCCTAATTGCTCCGCGGCATGTGGGATCGTCCCAGACCAGGGCTCGAAGCCGTGTCCCCTGCATTAGCCGGCAGATTCTCAACCACTGCGCCACCAGGGAAGCCCCTTGAATAGTTTTGTATTTAAAGTTTGTCTGTGGGGACTTCCCTGGTGACGCAGTGGTTAAGAGTCCGCCTGCCAATGCAGGGGACACGGGCTCGAGCCCTGGTCCGGGAAGCTCCCACATGCCGCAGAGCAACCAAGCCTGCGCGGCACAACTACTGAAGCCTGCGCGCCTAGAGCCCGTGCTCGCCCACAAGAGAAGCCACCGCAATGAGAAGCCCGTGCACCGCAATGAAGAGTAGCCCTGCTCGACGCAACTAGAGAAAGCCCACATGCAGCAACGAAGACCCAATGCAGCCAAACATAAATTATAAACTAAAATAAAATTTGCCTCTGAATAACTTTGAGTGAATTTGGTATAAGTTGTAAAGTTTGCATCTACATTCACTTCATTCCAAATGGTTTCCAATTAATTTTTCCTTAACTACTTTTAGAAAAGTTTTGGGATAGAGACTCCATTTTAGTTTGAATTTCCAGTTTAATGGATTCAGCAGTCCTGTCAGTAGGGCACGCTGCCTCCAGTGACCTGTGAGGGAGGCGCGGCCTGCACTTCCTGCACTGACCACAGGGTGGCGCCGAGTTCGCCTCTCTGACCCACAGCGCATGCTCGTTCCCTGCGAACTCGATTGTGAGGTCAGCTGAGAGCAGTTGAGCCTCCTCAGGCGCGGGGGCGGGGGCGGGGGCCTTCGGGTAGGACGCCAGGCTCAGCGTCTCTGCTGAGAGGAGCTCGGTCTCCATCTCCTTAGGACTCGCTGGGGTTTCGGCTTCAGGACAAAGTGGGGCTGCGTCCACGCTGACTAGGGAACTAGGTTTCCTGAGGACCCAGGTGATGCCTGAGGAAAAGGTGAAGAGACGGTGAGGAAAAGTGGGGAGAAGCTTCCTGTGGGCGACTGACCGTTGAGAGGGTCCGTCTTCGTGTGTGCGAGGGAGGGCTTGGCGTGGAAAGCTGGGTTTTTGGTCAGGTTTGTGTGCAGGGTAGCCAGCGTGAGTTATGGGGCGTCCAGTTTTCCCAGCACCATTTATCGTGGGGAGTGTCGTGCTCCTTGGTGTGTCCTTGGTCCCTGTGTCATAAATTCACCGACCCCGTACGTGTGGGTTGAATTCTGGTCTCTCTGTCCTGTTCCTCTGGTCCCTGTGCCCGTTTTGAGCCAGTTCCACGCTCTTTTGGTGACTGTATCTTCTCAGCAGAGTGTGACGTCAGGGAGGGAGATGCCTCCAGCCCGTTCTCTTTTTTCAGGGTTTCTTTGGCTCTTTGGGGTCCTTTGTGGTTCCCCACAGATATTAGGAGCATTTGCTCTATTTGGGGGGAAAATACCATGGAAGTTTGGGAGGGATTGCATTCACTGTGTCCACTGCTTTGGGTAGCATGGATGTTTTAACAATATTAATTGTTCCATTCCATGAGAACAGGATATCTTTCCATTTATTGGTGTGTTTTGCAATGTCTTCATCAATGTCTTCAAGTTTTCAGTGTGCAGGTCTTTCACCTCCTTGGTTGACTTTATTCCCAGGTATTTTGTTCTTTTTGATGCAGTTGTAAATAGGGTTGCTTTCTTTCTCTTCCTGATGGTTCATTATTAGTGTTTAGAAATGCAACTGGTTTCTGTGTATTGATTTTGCAACTTTACTGAATTTATTTATTAGTTCTAATCGTTTTTTTGTGGAATGAAGTGGAAAATTGGAATTCAAAAATCCCACTGTTTCTACCATATCCAGGTCGTCCACAACACGGAGGACAGCGGCTCCTAATATAACCTTCCCACAGTGCCTCTAAATGACATGTGGACTTTGGGTGAACTGGATCTGGGTAAGGCTTGGCTTCTATATGGAAGTTTGATGTTTTCTCTGCTTTTCTGGCATGCTGTTGACATACATGATGTTTTGAAAAGTAATTGACTTTCCAGTAATTTCAAACATACAACTTTACATACATAAAAACAAGTCTTGTACCTTGATTAAATATACTCCTAAATATTGATGTTGACATTATTACAAATGGAATTGTTCTCAGAAATTCTTTTTCAGATTATTTTTTGCCAGCGTATGCATATAAGATAGATTTTCATGAATTGATATTTTGTTCTATAACTTTGCTTATTACTTAGTTGATTAGCTCAAATAATTTCTTTGCTGATTATAGGTAGTTTCATATATAAGATGATGTGACCTATGTTCTGTGAAGAGACACGGTTTTAATTTTTCCTTTCACCCATGGATGCCTTTTATTTCTTTCCTCAAGATTCTGGGTAGAACTTCCAGTACACTATTGAGTGACAGTTATGAAGGGCAGCTTCCTGGCCCTGTTCCTGATTTCAGGAGTAAATCTTTCAGTCTTTAACGTTGAGCATGATGTTTGCTGTGGCTTTTTGTACTACGCTTTTCCCTATTGAACGAATTTACTTTTATTCCTGCTTTCTTGAGTGTTTTTCATGAAATAACACTGGATTTTCATTGTAGATTTTTTGCATTAATTGATATGGTTATGTGTTTTTGCTTCACACCATTATTGTGGTTGAATACATTGCTTACTTTTAATATGTTGAGCAACCCGAAATTCCTGGTGTAGAGATACTTGCTTATGGCATTATCCATTTAAAGTTCTGTTGGTTTCATGTTGCTATTATTGTGTGATAGATTTTTACATTCATATTTATAAGTTGTACTGGGGTAGTTTTCTTGTTTTTTTCCTGTATTTTTAAAATCGTTTTTAAAATAGTGGTTTTATTTCATTTTAATTATTTATTTATTTTGGCCATGTCCCATGGCTTGTGGGATCTTAGTTCCCCAGTCAGGGATTGAACCCGAGCCCTTGGCAGTGAAAGCACAGAGTCCTAACCACTGGGCCACCAGGGAAGTCCCCAGTTTTCTTTGTCAAGATGTATTTGTATAATCTGATTAGACTTGGCTTGGTGTAAGTGGTTTGGAGGGTTAGCATTAGGGCTGGGGCTGGTGTGAGGGTTGGGGCTGTGTATGGTTTATGGTTGCTGTGATGGTTTAAGTTTTATGGTTAATGAGTTATTTATGGGTATGGTTAATGAATATATTTTATGGTTTGCTTATGGTTATGGTTTTGCTTATTGGTTAAGGCTTATGGTTTTGGTCTCAGGGTGTTAGGGTTCTGTGTTAGAGTGGGTGTTAGGGTATGGGTGAGAATTGGGGTACAGGTAGGATGCGGGTAGAGCATGGGTTAGGGTAAGGTACAGGTTTAGCGTACGGGTTAGGCTAAGGTTAGGTCAGGGCTTAGGGTCAGGATCAGAGTTTAGGGTTAGGGTCCATGTCAGGATTAGCATCAAGGTTGAGCGAGGCCGTTGTTTTCTGCTCCTCCAGTGCTGGATTCTCATTGATACATGAATGAAATGTCTGCTCTGGTCACCCACTGTTTCAAATTGAGCTCAGCCTTAGTCAAGGGTTCTTAGGGCCTCAGAGGTCATGCAGGGTTTCCCTCCACCCTCCCTCCTGGGAAGGGTGATGCAGGCCCCACTCTGTCTGGGCAGCCCCAGGTCCAGCATGGCCCTGACATGCAGGATACTAAGTAGACGTGATGTAAGACTTGGTGCATCAGTCTGCCAGCCCCCAGGGGCTGCCTTTTTTTTTCTCTTAATTAATTAATTAATTAATTTTGGGCTGTGTTGGGTCTGCATTGCTGCACGGAGGCTTTCTCTAGTTGCGGCAAGAGGGGGCTTCTCATTGCGGTGGCTTCTCTTGATGCAGAGCACAGGCTCTAAGCACGTGGGCTTCAGCAGTTGGGGCTCGCGGGTTCTAGAGCGCAGGCTCAGTAGTTGTGGTACACCGGCTTAGTTGCTCCACAGCATGTGGGATCTTCCCGGACCAGGGCTCAAACCCGTGTCCCCTGCATTGGCAGGTGGATTCTTAACCACTGCGCCACCAGGGAAGTCTGGTGTTGCGTTCGTGAGGGCTGGTGGGGCCCTCTTGGGACTGGACGGATCCTTTGTTCCATCTGCACGGGTGTCCAAGCAGCTCTCAGAACAGCCCTTGGCCTCTGAGCATCCAGGCAGGCACCCACGTTCCTCCAGCTCAGGTTAGCCTTGGCCCCTCCAGCCCCCGTGGCCAATTACTGAGCTGATTGTGTCTTTACTCTTTAAAATTAAATCACTCTCTCCAGGTGGGCGAGAAGTTTACTTGTGAACTTCGTTAGGGTTAGGGGTTAGGGGTTAAGGGTTAGGGCTAGGGCTAGGGGTTAGGGTTATGCTTATGGTTGGGTTAGGGTTACGGGTTAGGGTTAGGGTTGAGGTTTAGGGTTAGGGTTAGTGTTGGGTTATGGTTAGGGTTAAGGTAGGGTTAGGGTTGGGTTAGGGTTAGGGTTAGGGTTAGGGTTTAGGGTTAGGGTGTCCAGCCTTACGTCCCATTCAGCTGTGGGTGTAGATGTGGTCAGTCCAGTTGCATCACAGCCCCTGATTGAATTTTGTAAGAATTCCTCTCTCTCTCACTGTCTTTTTTTTTATAATTAATTTTTATAATGGGGTGTAGCTGATTTGCAATGTTGTGTTTCTTGGTGCTGTACATCCACCTGAGTCACTTACAGAGAGACATCAATAAATTCTTTTCTAGTTTCTAGTAGTCAGATGTATGTTTTTTCTGTGAATAGAGTGTGCTGAGTTCAGTTCCTTGAACAATGAGTATGTCTTGGCGATTACATTACTGGCGTATGGAACGGTATCTGTGCCAATTTCAACCTCCTGGTTTATGCATCACCGCACCACACTTTTCTCCTTAAGCAGCCATAAGTGTGTTTTGTAAATGTGTGATGGTGTTCTGTTTGTAATTCAGTTCATGGTTGGCGATTTTTAGATTCCCTTTATAAGTGATATCTTATGATAAGTTTCTCTTGCTGTCTAACTTCTTTCACTCTCAATGACCATACATAAGTCCCCCTGAGTTGCTTCAACTGGCCTCATTTCATTGATTTCAGGGCTGAGGAATATTCCATTGTGCTTAAGTGCCAAATTTTCTTTCACCGTTTTTTCCTTCCAAGGACTCTTAAGTTGTACCCAAGTCGAGGCTGTTGTAAACATAGCAGCAGTAAACGGGGTGCCTGCGTCCTGTGGATTTTTGGTTTTTCCAAAATATAGGCCCATGAGTGGAAGCGCCCTATGCTTCGTAGCTCTGTTTTTTAGATGTTTCAGGAAACACAGCACACTTCTCCAGAGTGGCCGTTGGCAATTTACATTCCCCCTTCAGCATAACAAGGCTCCCTTTTCTCCTCTCCTTGTCCTGCATATCTGGTTTTTACCCTTTGTGAGGATGGTCCTTTTTTCTGACTCGAAGTGATACCTCTTTGTAGTGTTGATTTGCATTGCCCGCTTCTTTGTTTGGCCAAAAAGGGTGTATGCGTTTTTCCTGAATATATTCTGTTAGTTAAATTTGAGAGACAGCTTTATTTTTTAAATTGATTAATTAATTAATTTATTTTTGGCTGCGTTGGGTCTTCGTTTCTGTGCGAAGGCTTTCTCTAGTTGTGGCAAGCGGGGGCCACTCTTCATCGCGGTGCGCGGGCCTCTCACTATCGCGGCCTCTCTTGTTGCGGAGCACAGGCTCCAGAAGCGCAGGCTCAGTAGTTGTGGCTCACGGGCCTAGTTGCTCCGCGGCATGTGGGATCGTCCCAGACCAGGGCTCGAAGCCGTGTCCCCTGCATTAGCCGGCAGATTCTCAACCACTGCGCCACCAGGGAAGCCCCTTGAATAGTTTTGTATTTAAAGTTTGTCTGTGGGGACTTCCCTGGTGACGCAGTGGTTAAGAGTCCGCCTGCCAATGCAGGGGACACGGGCTCAAGCCCTGGTCCGGGAAGCTCCCACATGCCGCAGAGCAACCAAGCCTGCGCGGCACAACTACTGAAGCCTGCGCGCCTAGAGCCCGTGCTCGCCCACAAGAGAAGCCACCGCAATGAGAAGCCCGTGCACCGCAATGAAGAGTAGCCCTGCTCGACGCAACTAGAGAAAGCCCACATGCAGCAACGAAGACCCAATGCAGCCAAACATAAATTATAAACTAAAATAAAATTTGCCTCTGAATAACTTTGAGTGAATTTGGTATAAGTTGTAAAGTTTGCATCTACATTCACTTCATTCCAAATGGTTTCCAATTAATTTTTCCTTAACTACTTTTAGAAAAGTTTTGGGATAGAGACTCCATTTTAGTTTGAATTTCCAGTTTAATGGATTCAGCAGTCCTGTCAGTAGGGCACGCTGCTTCCAGTGACCTGTGAGGGAGGCGCGGCCTGCACTTCCTGCACTGACCACAGGGTGGCGCCGAGTTCGCCTCTCTGACCCACAGCGCATGCTCGTTCCCTGCGAACTCGATTGTGAGGTCAGCTGAGAGCAGTTGAGCCTCCTCAGGCGCGGGGGCGGGGGCGGGGGCCTTCGGGTAGGACGCCAGGCTCAGCGTCTCTACTGAGAGGAGCTCGGTCTCCATCTCCTTAGGACTCGCTGGGGTTTCGGCTTCAGGACAAAGTGGGGCTGCGTCCACGCTGACTAGGGAACTAGGTTTCCTGAGGACCCAGGTGATGCCTGAGGAAAAGGTGAAGAGACGGTGAGGAAAAGTGGGGAGAAGCTTCCTGTTGGCGACTGACCGTTGAGAGGGTCCGTCTTCGTGTGTGCGAGGGAGGGCTTGGCGTGGAAAGCTGGGTTTTTGGTCAGGTTTGTGTGCAGGGTAGCCAGCGTGAGTTATGGGGCGTCCAGTTTTCCCAGCACCATTTATCGTGGGGAGTGTCGTGCTCCTTGGTGTGTCCTTGGTCCCTGTGTCATAAATTCACCGACCCCGTCCGTGTGGGTTGAATTCTGGTCTCTCTGTCCTGTTCCTCTGGTCCCTGTGCCCGTTTTGAGCCAGTTCCACGCTCTTTTGGTGACTGTAGCTTCTCAGCAGAGTGTGACGTCAGGGAGGGAGATGCCTCCAGCCCGTTCTCTTTTTTCAGGGTTTCTTTGGCTCTTTGGGGTCCTTTGTGGTTCCCCACAGATATTAGGAGGATTTGCTCTATTTGGGGGGAAAATACCATGGAAGTTTGGGAGGGATTGCATTCACTGTGTCCACTGCTTTGGGTAGCATGGATGTTTTAACAATATTAATTGTTCCATTCCATGAGAACAGGATATCTTTCCATTTATTGGTGTGTTTTGCAATGTCTTCATCAATGTCTTCAAGTTTTCAGTGTGCAGGTCTTTCACCTCCTTGGTTGACTTTATTCCCAGGTATTTTGTTCTTTTTGATGCAGTTGTAAATAGGGTTGCTTTCTTTCTCTTCCTGATGGTTCATTATTAGTGTTTAGAAATGCAACTGGTTTCTGTGTATTGATTTTGCAACTTTACTGAATTTATTTATTAGTTCTAATCGTTTTTTTGTGGAATGAAGTGGAAAATTGGAATTCAAAAATCCCACTGTTTCTACCATATCCAGGTCGTCCACAACACGGAGGACAGCGGCTCCTAATATAACCTTCCCACAGTGCCTCTAAATGACATGTGGACTTTGGGTGAACTGGATCTGGGTAAGGCTTGGCTTCTATATGGAAGTTTGATGTTTTCTCTGCTTTTCTGGCATGCTGTTGACATACATGATGTTTTGAAAAGTAATTGACTTTCCAGTAATTTCAAACATACAACTTTACATACATAAAAACAAGTCTTGTACCTTGATTAAATATACTCCTAAATATTGATGTTGACATTATTACAAATGGAATTGTTCTCAGAAATTCTTTTTCAGATTACTTTTTGCCAGCGTATGCATATAAGATAGATTTTCATGAATTGATATTTTGTTCTATAACTTTGCTTATTACTTAGTTGATTAGCTCAAATAATTTCTTTGCTGATTATAGGTAGTTTCATATATAAGATGATGTGACCTATGTTCTGTGAAGAGACACGGTTTTAATTTTTCCATTCACCCATGGATGCCTTTTATTTCTTTCCTCAAGATTCTGGGTAGAACTTCCAGTACACTATTGAGTAACAGTTATGAAGGGCAGCTTCCTGGCCCTGTTCCTGATTTCAGGAGTAAATCTTTCAGTCTTTAACGTTGAGCATGATGTTTGCTGTGGCTTTTTGTACTACGCTTTTCCCTATTGAACCAATTTACTTTTATTCCTGCTTTCTTGAGTGTTTTTCATGAAATAACACTGGATTTTCATTGTAGATATTTTGCATTAATTGATATGGTTATGTGTTTTTGCTTCACACCATTATTGTGGTTGAATACATTGCTTACTTTTAATATGTTGAGCAACCCGAAATTCCTGGTGTAGAGATACTTGCTTATGGCATTATCCATTTAAAGTTCTGTTGGTTTCATGTTGCTATTATTGTGTGATAGATTTTTACATTCATATTTATAAGTTGTACTGGGGTAGTTTTCTTGTTTTTTTCCTGTATTTTTAAAATCGTTTTTAAAATAGTGGTTTTATTTCATTTTAATTATTTATTTATTTTGGCCATGTCCCATGGCTTGTGGGATCTTAGTTCCCCAGTCAGGGATCGAACCCGAGCCCTTGGCAGTGAAAGCACAGAGTCCTAACCACTGGGCCGCCAGGGAATTCCCCAGTTTTCTTTGTCAAGATGTATTTGTATAATCTGATTAGACTTGGCTTGGTGTAAGTGGTTTGGAGGGTTAGCATTAGGGCTGGGGCTGGTGTGAGGGTTGGGGCTGTGTATGGTTTATGGTTGCTGTGATGGTTTAAGTTTTATGGTTAATGAGTTATTTATGGGTATGGTTAATGAATATATTTTATGGTTTGCTTATGGTTATGGTTTTGCTTATTGGTTAAGGCTTATGGTTTTGGTCTCAGGGTGTTAGGGTTCTGTGTTAGAGTGGGTGTTAGGGTATGGGTGAGAATTGGGGTACAGGTAGGATGCGGGTAGAGCATGGGTTAGGGTAAGGTACAGGTTTAGGGTACGGGTTAGGCTAAGGTTAGGTCAGGGCTTAGGGTCAGGATCAGAGTTTAGGGTTAGGGTCCATGTCAGGATTAGCATCAAGGTTGAGCGAGGCCGTTGTTTTCTGCTCCTCCAGTGCTGGATTCTCATTGATACATGAATGAAATGTCTGCTCTGGTCACCCACTGTTTCAAATTGAGCTCAGCCTTAGTCAAGGGTTCTTAGGGCCTCAGAGGTCATGCAGGGTTTCCCTCCACCCTCCCTCCTGGGAAGGGTGATGCAGGCCCCACTCTGTCTGGGCAGCCCCAGGTCCAGCATGGCCCTGACATGCAGGATACTAAGTAGACGTGATGTAAGACTTGGTGCATCAGTCTGCCAGCCCCCAGGGGCTGCCTTTTTTTTTTCTCTTAATTAATTAATTAATTAATTTTGGGCTGTGTTGGGTCTGCATTGCTGCACGGAGGCTTTCTCTAGTTGCGGCAAGAGGGAGCTTCTCATTGCGGTGGCTTCTCTTGATGCAGAGCACAGGCTCTAAGCACGTGGGCTTCAGCAGTTGGGGCTCGCGGGTTCTAGAGCGCAGGCTCAGTAGTTGTGGTACACCGGCTTAGTTGCTCCACAGCATGTGGGATCTTCCCGGACCAGGGCTCAAACCCGTGTCCCCTGCATTGGCAGGTGGATTCTTAACCACTGCGCCACCAGGGAAGTCTGGTGTTGCGTTCGTGAGGGCTGGTGGGGCCCTCTTGGGACTGGACGGATCCTTTGTTCCATCTGCACGGGTGTCCAAGCAGCTCTCAGAACAGCCCTTGGCCTCTGAGCATCCAGGCAGGCACCCACGTTCCTCCAGCTCAGGTTAGCCTTGGCCCCTCCAGCCCCCGTGGCCAATTACTGAGCTGATTGTGTCTTTACTCTTTAAAATTAAATCACTCTCTCCAGGTGGGCGAGAAGTTTACTTGTGAACTTCGTTAGGGTTAGGGTTTAGGGGTTAAGGGTTAGGGCTAGGGCTAGGGGTTAGGGTTATGCTTATGGTTGGGTTAGGGTTACGGGTTAGGGTTAGGGTTGAGGTTTAGGGTTAGGGTTAGTGTTGGGTTATGGTTAGGGTTAAGGTAGGGTTAGGGTTGGGTTAGGGTTAGGGTTAGGGTTAGGGTTTAGGGTTAGGGTGTCCAGCCTTACGTCCCATTCAGCTGTGGGTGTAGATGTGGTCAGTCCAGTTGCATCACAGCCCCTGATTGAATTTTGTAAGAATTCCTCTCTCTCTCACTGTCTTTTTTTTTATAATTAATTTTTATAATGGGGTGTAGCTGATTTGCAATGTTGTGTTTCTTGGTGCTGTACATCCACCTGAGTCACTTACAGAGAGACATCAATAAATTCTTTTCTAGTTTCTAGTAGTCAGATGTATGTTTTTTCTGTGAATAGAGTGTGCTGAGTCCAGTTCCTTGAACAATGAGTATGTCTTGGCGATTACATTATTGGCGTATGGAACGGTATCTGTGCCAATTTCAACCTCCTGGTTTATGCATCACCGCACCACACTTTTCTCCTTAAGCAGCCATAAGTGTGTTTTGTAAATGTGTGATGGTGTTCTGTTTGTAATTCAGTTCATGGTTGGCGATTTTTAGATTCCCTTTATAAGTGATATCTTATGATAAGTTTCTCTTGCTGTCTAACTTCTTTCACTCTCAATGACCATACATAAGTCCCCCTGAGTTGCTGCAACTGGCCTCATTTCATTGATTTCAGGGCTGAGGAATATTCCATTGTGCTTAAGTGCCAAATTTTCTTTCACCGTTTTTTCCTTCCAAGGACTCTTAAGTTGTACCCAAGTCGAGGCTGTTGTAAACATAGCAGCAGTAAACGGGGTGCCTGCGTCCTGTGGATTTTTGGTTTTTCCAAAATATAGGCCCATGAGTGGAAGCGCCCTATGCTTCGTAGCTCTGTTTTTTAGATGTTTCAGGAAACACAGCACACTTCTCCAGAGTGGCCGTTGGCAATTTACATTCCCCCTTCAGCATAACAAGGCTCCCTTTTCTCCTCTCCTTGTCCTGCATATCTGGTTTTTACCCTTTGTGAGGATGGTCCTTTTTTCTGACTCGAAGTGATACATCTTTGTAGTGTTGATTTGCATTGCCCGCTTCTTTGTTTGGCCAAAAAGGGTGTATGCGTTTTTCCTGAATATATTCTGTTAGTTAAATTTGAGAGACAGCTTTATTTTTTAAATTGATTAATTAATTAATTTATTTTTGGCTGCGTTGGGTCTTCGTTTCTGTGTGAAGGCTTTCTCTAGTTGTGGCAAGCGGGGGCCACTCTTCATCGCGGTGCGCGGGCCTCTCACTATCGCGGCCTCTCTTGTTGCGGAGCACAGGCTCCAGACGCGCAGGCTCAGTAGTTGTGGCTCACGGGCCTAGTTGCTCCGCGGCATGTGGGATCGTCCCAGACCAGGGCTCGAAGCCGTGTCCCCTGCATTAGCCGGCAGATTCTCAACCACTGCGCCACCAGGGAAGCCCCTTGAATAGTTTTGTATTTAAAGTTTGTCTGTGGGGACTTCCCTGGTGACGCAGTGGTTAAGAGTCCGCCTGCCAATGCAGGGGACACGGGCTCGAGCCCTGGTCCGGGAAGCTCCCACATGCCGCAGAGCAACCAAGCCTGCGCGGCACAACTACTGAAGCCTGCGCGCCTAGAGCCCGTGCTCGCCCACAAGAGAAGCCACCGCAATGAGAAGCCCGTGCACCGCAATGAAGAGTAGCCCTGCTCGACGCAACTAGAGAAAGCCCACATGCAGCAACGAAGACCCAATGCAGCCAAACATAAATTATAAACTAAAATAAAATTTGCCTCTGAATAACTTTGAGTGAATTTGGTATAAGTTGTAAAGTTTGCATCTACATTCACTTCATTCCAAATGGTTTCCAATTAATTTTTCCTTAACTACTTTTAGAAAAGTTTTGGGATAGAGACTCCATTTTAGTTTGAATTTCCAGTTTAATGGATTCAGCAGTCCTGTCAGTAGGGCACGCTGCCTCCAGTGACCTGTGAGGGAGGCGCGGCCTGCACTTCCTGCACTGACCACAGGGTGGCGCCGAGTTCGCCTCTCTGACCCACAGCGCATGCTCGTTCCCTGCGAACTCGATTGTGAGGTCAGCTGAGAGCAGTTGAGCCTCCTCAGGCGCGGGGGCGGGGGCGGGGGCCTTCGGGTAGGACGCCAGGCTCAGCGTCTCTGCTGAGAGGAGCTCGGTCTCCATTTCCTTAGGACTCGCTGGGGTTTCGGCTTCAGGACAAAGTGGGGCTGCGTCCACGCTGACTAGGGAACTAGGTTTCCTGAGGACCCAGGTGATGCCTGAGGAAAAGGTGAAGAGACGGTGAGGAAAAGTGGGGAGAAGCTTCCTGTGGGCGACTGACCGATGAGAGGGTCCGTCTTCGTGTGTGCGAGGGAGGGCTTGGCGTGGAAAGCTGGGTTTTTGGTCAGGTTTGTGTGCAGGGTAGCCAGCGTGAGTTATGGGGCGTCCAGTTTTCCCAGCACCATTTATCGTGGGGAGTGTCGTGCTCCTTGGTGTGTCCTTGGTCCCTGTGTCATAAATTCACCGACCCCGTCCGTGTGGGTTGAATTCTGGTCTCTCTGTCCTGTTCCTCTGGTCCCTGTGCCCGTTTTGAGCCAGTTCCACGCTCTTTTGGTGACTGTAGCTTCTCAGCAGAGTGTGACGTCAGGGAGGGAGATGCCTCCAGCCCGTTCTCTTTTTTCAGGGTTTCTTTGGCTCTTTGGGGTCCTTTGTGGTTCCCCACAGATATTAGGAGGATTTGCTCTATTTGGGGGGAAAATACCATGGAAGTTTGGGAGGGATTGCATTCACTGTGTCCACTGCTTTGGGTAGCATGGATGTTTTAACAATATTAATTGTTCCATTCCATGAGAACAGGATATCTTTCCATTTATTGGTGTGTTTTGCAATGTCTTCATCAATGTCTTCAAGTTTTCAGTGTGCAGGTCTTTCACCTCCTTGGTTGACTTTATTCCCAGGTATTTTGTTCTTTTTGATGCAGTTGTAAATAGGGTTGCTTTCTTTCTCTTCCTGATGGTTCATTATTAGTGTTTAGAAATGCAACTGGTTTCTGTGTATTGATTTTGCAACTTTACTGAATTTATTTATTAGTTCTAATCGTTTTTTTGTGGAATGAAGTGGAAAATTGGAATTCAAAAATCCCACTGTTTCTACCATATCCAGGTCGTCCACAACACGGAGGACAGCGGCTCCTAATATAACCTTCCCACAGTGCCTCTAAATGACATGTGGACTTTGGGTGAACTGGATCTGGGTAAGGCTTGGCTTCTATATGGAAGTTTGATGTTTTCTCTGCTTTTCTGGCATGCTGTTGACATACATGATGTTTTGAAAAGTAATTGACTTTCCAGTAATTTCAAACATACAACTTTACATACATAAAAACAAGTCTTGTACCTTGATTAAATATACTCCTAAATATTGATGTTGACATTATTACAAATGGAATTGTTCTCAGAAATTCTTTTTCAGATTATTTTTTGCCAGCGTATGCATATAAGATAGATTTTCATGAATTGATATTTTGTTCTATAACTTTGCTTATTACTTAGTTGATTAGCTCAAATAATTTCTTTGCTGATTATAGGTAGTTTCATATATAAGATGATGTGACCTATGTTCTGTGAAGAGACACGGTTTTAATTTTTCCTTTCACCCATGGATGCCTTTTATTTCTTTCCTCAAGATTCTGGGTAGAACTTCCAGTACACTATTGAGTGACAGTTATGAAGGGCAGCTTCCTGGCCCTGTTCCTGATTTCAGGAGTAAATCTTTCAGTCTTTAACGTTGAGCATGATGTTTGCTGTGGCTTTTTGTACTACGCTTTTCCCTATTGAACGAATTTACTTTTATTCCTGCTTTCTTGAGTGTTTTTCATGAAATAACACTGGATTTTCATTGTAGATTTTTTGCATTAATTGATATGGTTATGTGTTTTTGCTTCACACCATTATTGTGGTTGAATACATTGCTTACTTTTAATATGTTGAGCAACCCGAAATTCCTGGTGTAGAGATACTTGCTTATGGCATTATCCATTTAAAGTTCTGTTGGTTTCATGTTGCTATTATTGTGTGATAGATTTTTACATTCATATTTATAAGTTGTACTGGGGTAGTTTTCTTGTTTTTTTCCTGTATTTTTAAAATCGTTTTTAAAATAGTGGTTTTATTTCATTTTAATTATTTATTTATTTTGGCCATGTCCCATGGCTTGTGGGATCTTAGTTCCCCAGTCAGGGATTGAACCCGAGCCCTTGGCAGTGAAAGCACAGAGTCCTAACCACTGGGCCACCAGGGAAGTCCCCAGTTTTCTTTGTCAAGATGTATTTGTATAATCTGATTAGACTTGGCTTGGTGTAAGTGGTTTGGAGGGTTAGCATTAGGGCTGGGGCTGGTGTGAGGGTTGGGGCTGTGTATGGTTTATGGTTGCTGTGATGGTTTAAGTTTTATGGTTAATGAGTTATTTATGGGTATGGTTAATGAATATATTTTATGGTTTGCTTATGGTTATGGTTTTGCTTATTGGTTAAGGCTTATGGTTTTGGTCTCAGGGTGTTAGGGTTCTGTGTTAGAGTGGGTGTTAGGGTATGGGTGAGAATTGGGGTACAGGTAGGATGCGGGTAGAGCATGGTTTAGGGTAAGGTACAGGTTTAGCGTACGGGTTAGGCTAAGGTTAGGTCAGGGCTTAGGGTCAGGATCAGAGTTTAGGGTTAGGGTCCATGTCAGGATTAGCATCAAGGTTGAGCGAGGCCGTTGTTTTCTGCTCCTCCAGTGCTGGATTCTCATTGATACATGAATGAAATGTCTGCTCTGGTCACCCACTGTTTCAAATTGAGCTCAGCCTTAGTCAAGGGTTCTTAGGGCCTCAGAGGTCATGCAGGGTTTCCCTCCACCCTCCCTCCTGGGAAGGGTGATGCAGGCCCCACTCTGTCTGGGCAGCCCCAGGTCCAGCATGGCCCTGACATGCAAAATACTAAGTAGACGTGATGTAAGACTTGGTGCATCAGTCTGCCAGCCCCCAGGGGCTGCCTTTTTTTTTCTCTTAATTAATTAATTAATTAATTTTGGGCTGTGTTGGGTCTGCATTGCTGCACGGAGGCTTTCTCTAGTTGCGGCAAGAGGGGGCTTCTCATTGCGGTGGCTTCTCTTGATGCAGAGCACAGGCTCTAAGCACGTGGGCTTCAGCAGTTGGGGCTCGCGGGTTCTAGAGCGCAAGCTCAGTAGTTGTGGTACACCGGCTTAGTTGCTCCACAGCATGTGGGATCTTCCCGGACCAGGGCTCAAACCCGTGTCCCCTGCATTGGCAGGTGGATTCTTAACCACTGCGCCACCAGGGAAGTCTGGTGTTGCGTTCGTGAGGGCTGGTGGGGCCCTCTTGGGACTGGACGGATCCTTTGTTCCATCTGCACGGGTGTCCAAGCAGCTCTCAGAACAGCCCTTGGCCTCTGAGCATCCAGGCAGGCACCCACGTTCCTCCAGCTCAGGTTAGCCTTGGCCCCTCCAGCCCCCGTGGCCAATTACTGAGCTGATTGTGTCTTTACTCTTTAAAATTAAATCACTCTCTCCAGGTGGGCGAGAAGTTTACTTGTGAACTTCGTTAGGGTTAGGGGTTAGGGGTTAAGGGTTAGGGCTAGGGCTAGGGGTTAGGGTTATGCTTATGGTTGGGTTAGGGTTACGGGTTAGGGTTAGGGTTGAGGTTTAGGGTTAGGGTTAGTGTTGGGTTATGGTTAGGGTTAAGGTAGGGTTAGGGTTGGGTTAGGGTTAGGGTTAGGGTTAGGGTTTAGGGTTAGGGTGTCCAGCCTTACGTCCCATTCAGCTGTGGGTGTAGATGTGGTCAGTCCAGTTGCATCACAGCCCCTGATTGAATTTTGTAAGAATTCCTCTCTCTCTCACTGTCTTTTTTTTTATAATTAATTTTTATAATGGGGTGTAGCTGATTTGCAATGTTGTGTTTCTTGGTGCTGTACATCCACCTGAGTCACTTACAGAGAGACATCAATAAATTCTTTTCTAGTTTCTAGTAGTCAGATGTATGTTTTTTCTGTGAATAGAGTGTGCTGAGTTCAGTTCCTTGAACAATGAGTATGTCTTGGCGATTACATTACTGGCGTATGGAACGGTATCTGTGCCAATTTCAACCTCCTGGTTTATGCATCACCGCACCACACTTTTCTCCTTAAGCAGCCATAAGTGTGTTTTGTAAATGTGTGATGGTGTTCTGTTTGTAATTCAGTTCATGGTTGGCGATTTTTAGATTCCCTTTATAAGTGATATCTTATGATAAGTTTCTCTTGCTGTCTAACTTCTTTCACTCTCAATGACCATACATAAGTCCCCCTGAGTTGCTTCAACTGGCCTCATTTCATTGATTTCAGGGCTGAGGAATATTCCATTGTGCTTAAGTGCCAAATTTTCTTTCACCGTTTTTTCCTTCCAAGGACTCTTAAGTTGTACCCAAGTCGAGGCTGTTGTAAACATAGCAGCAGTAAACGGGGTGCCTGCGTCCTGTGGATTTTTGGTTTTTCCAAAATATAGGCCCATGAGTGGAAGCGCCCTATGCTTCGTAGCTCTGTTTTTTAGATGTTTCAGGAAACACAGCACACTTCTCCAGAGTGGCCGTTGGCAATTTACATTCCCCCTTCAGCATAACAAGGCTCCCTTTTCTCCTCTCCTTGTCCTGCATATCTGGTTTTTACCCTTTGTGAGGATGGTCCTTTTTTCTGACTCGAAGTGATACCTCTTTGTAGTGTTGATTTGCATTGCCCGCTTCTTTGTTTGGCCAAAAAGGGTGTATGCGTTTTTCCTGAATATATTCTGTTAGTTAAATTTGAGAGACAGCTTTATTTTTTAAATTGATTAATTAATTAATTTATTTTTGGCTGCGTTGGGTCTTCGTTTCTGTGCGAAGGCTTTCTCTAGTTGTGGCAAGCGGGGGCCACTCTTCATCGCGGTGCGCGGGCCTCTCACTATCGCGGCCTCTCTTGTTGCGGAGCACAGGCTCCAGACGCGCAGGCTCAGTAGTTGTGGCTCACGGGCCTAGTTGCTCCGCGGCATGTGGGATCGTCCCAGACCAGGGCTCGAAGCCGTGTCCCCTGCATTAGCCGGCAGATTCTCAACCACTGCGCCACCAGGGAAGCCCCTTGAATAGTTTTGTATTTAAAGTTTGTCTGTGGGGACTTCCCTGGTGACGCAGTGGTTAAGAGTCCGCCTGCCAATGCAGGGGACACGGGCTCAAGCCCTGGTCCGGGAAGCTCCCACATGCCGCAGAGCAACCAAGCCTGCGCGGCACAACTACTGAAGCCTGCGCGCCTAGAGCCCGTGCTCGCCCACAAGAGAAGCCACCGCAATGAGAAGCCCGTGCACCGCAATGAAGAGTAGCCCTGCTCGACGCAACTAGAGAAAGCCCACATGCAGCAACGAAGACCCAATGCAGCCAAACATAAATTATAAACTAAAATAAAATTTGCCTCTGAATAACTTTGAGTGAATTTGGTATAAGTTGTAAAGTTTGCATCTACATTCACTTCATTCCAAATGGTTTCCAATTAATTTTTCCTTAACTACTTTTAGAAAAGTTTTGGGATAGAGACTCCATTTTAGTTTGAATTTCCAGTTTAATGGATTCAGCAGTCCTGTCAGTAGGGCACGCTGCTTCCAGTGACCTGTGAGGGAGGCGCGGCCTGCACTTCCTGCACTGACCACAGGGTGGCGCCGAGTTCGCCTCTCTGACCCACAGCGCATGCTCGTTCCCTGCGAACTCGATTGTGAGGTCAGCTGAGAGCAGTTGAGCCTCCTCAGGCGCGGGGGCGGGGGCGGGGGCCTTCGGGTAGGACGCCAGGCTCAGCGTCTCTACTGAGAGGAGCTCGGTCTCCATCTCCTTAGGACTCGCTGGGGTTTCGGCTTCAGGACAAAGTGGGGCTGCGTCCACGCTGAGTAGGGAACTAGGTTTCCTGAGGACCCAGGTGATGCCTGAGGAAAAGGTGAAGAGACGGTGAGGAAAAGTGGGGAGAAGCTTCCTGTGGGCGACTGACCGTTGAGAGGGTCCGTCTTCGTGTGTGCGAGGGAGGGCTTGGCGTGGAAAGCTGGGTTTTTGGTCAGGTTTGTGTGCAGGGTAGCCAGCGTGAGTTATGGGGCGTCCAGTTTTCCCAGCACCATTTATCGTGGGGAGTGTCGTGCTCCTTGGTGTGTCCTTGGTCCCTGTGTCATAAATTCACCGACCCCGTCCGTGTGGGTTGAATTCTGGTCTCTCTGTCCTGTTCCTCTGGTCCCTGTGCCCGTTTTGAGCCAGTTCCACGCTGTTTTGGTGACTGTAGCTTCTCAGCAGAGTGTGACGTCAGGGAGGGAGATGCCTCCAGCCCGTTCTCTTTTTTCAGGGTTTCTTTGGCTCTTTGGGGTCCTTTGTGGTTCCCCACAGATATTAGGAGGATTTGCTCTATTTGGGGGGAAAATACCATGGAAGTTTGGGAGGGATTGCATTCACTGTGTCCACTGCTTTGGGTAGCATGGATGTTTTAACAATATTAATTGTTCCATTCCATGAGAACAGGATATCTTTCCATTTATTGGTGTGTTTTGCAATGTCTTCATCAATGTCTTCAAGTTTTCAGTGTGCAGGTCTTTCACCTCCTTGGTTGACTTTATTCCCAGGTATTTTGTTCTTTTTGATGCAGTTGTAAATAGGGTTGCTTTCTTTCTCTTCCTGATGGTTCATTATTAGTGTTTAGAAATGCAACTGGTTTCTGTGTATTGATTTTGCAACTTTACTGAATTTATTTATTAGTTCTAATCGTTTTTTTGTGGAATGAAGTGGAAAATTGGAATTCAAAAATCCCACTGTTTCTACCATATCCAGGTCGTCCACAACACGGAGGACAGCGGCTCCTAATATAACCTTCCCACAGTGCCTCTAAATGACATGTGGACTTTGGGTGAACTGGATCTGGGTAAGGCTTGGCTTCTATATGGAAGTTTGATGTTTTCTCTGCTTTTCTGGCATGCTGTTGACATACATGATGTTTTGAAAAGTAATTGACTTTCCAGTAATTTCAAACATACAACTTTACATACATAAAAACAAGTCTTGTACCTTGATTAAATATACTCCTCAATATTGATGTTGACATTATTACAAATGGAATTGTTCTCAGAAATTCTTTTTCAGATTATTTTTTGCCAGCGTATGCATATAAGATAGATTTTCATGAATTGATATTTTGTTCTATAACTTTGCTTATTACTTAGTTGATTAGCTCAAATAATTTCTTTGCTGATTATAGGTAGTTTCATATATAAGATGATGTGACCTATGTTCTGTGAAGAGACACGGTTTTAATTTTTCCATTCACCCATGGATGCCTTTTATTTCTTTCCTCAAGATTCTGGGTAGAACTTCCAGTACACTATTGAGTAACAGTTATGAAGGGCAGCTTCCTGGCCCTGTTCCTGATTTCAGGAGTAAATCTTTCAGTCTTTAACGTTGAGCATGATGTTTGCTGTGGCTTTTTGTACTACTCTTTTCCCTATTGAACCAATTTACTTTTATTCCTGCTTTCTTGAGTGTTTTTCATGAAATAACACTGGATTTTCATTGTAGATTTTTTGCATTAATTGATATGGTTATGTGTTTTTGCTTCACACCATTATTGTGGTTGAATACATTGCTTACTTTTAATATGTTGAGCAACCCGAAATTCCTGGTGTAGAGATACTTGCTTATGGCATTATCCATTTAAAGTTCTGTTGGTTTCATGTTGCTATTATTGTGTGATAGATTTTTACATTCATATTTATAAGTTGTACTGGGGTAGTTTTCTTGTTTTTTTCCTGTATTTTTAAAATCGTTTTTAAAATAGTGGTTTTATTTCATTTTAATTATTTATTTATTTTGGCCATGTCCCATGGCTTGTGGGATCTTAGTTCCCCAGTCAGGGATCGAACCCGAGCCCTTGGCAGTGAAAGCACAGAGTCCTAACCACTGGGCCGCCAGGGAATTCCCCAGTTTTCTTTGTCAAGATGTATTTGTATAATCTGATTAGACTTGGCTTGGTGTAAGTGGTTTGGAGGGTTAGCATTAGGGCTGGGGCTGGTGTGAGGGTTGGGGCTGTGTATGGTTTATGGTTGCTGTGATGGTTTAAGTTTTATGGTTAATGAGTTATTTATGGGTATGGTTAATGAATATATTTTATGGTTTGCTTATGGTTATGGTTTTGCTTATTGGTTAAGGCTTATGGTTTTGGTCTCAGGGTGTTAGGGTTCTGTGTTAGAGTGGGTGTTAGGGTATGGGTGAGAATTGGGGTACAGGTAGGATGCGGGTAGAGCATGGGTTAGGGTAAGGTACAGGTTTAGGGTACGGGTTAGGCTAAGGTTAGGTCAGGGCTTAGGGTCAGGATCAGAGTTTAGGGTTAGGGTCCATGTCAGGATTAGCATCAAGGTTGAGCGAGGCCGTTGTTTTCTGCTCCTCCAGTGCTGGATTCTCATTGATACATGAATGAAATGTCTGCTCTGGTCACCCACTGTTTCAAATTGAGCTCAGCCTTAGTCAAGGGTTCTTAGGGCCTCAGAGGTCATGCAGGGTTTCCCTCCACCCTCCCTCCTGGGAAGGGTGATGCAGGCCCCACTCTGTCTGGGCAGCCCCAGGTCCAGCATGGCCCTGACATGCAGGATACTAAGTAGACGTGATGTAAGACTTGGTGCATCAGTCTGCCAGCCCCCAGGGGCTGCCTTTTTTTTTCTCTTAATTAATTAATTAATTAATTTTGGGCTGTGTTGGGTCTGCATTGCTGCACGGAGGCTTTCTCTAGTTGCGGCAAGAGGGGGCTTCTCATTGCGGTGGCTTCTCTTGATGCAGAGCACAGGCTCTAAGCACGTGGGCTTCAGCAGTTGGGGCTCGCGGGTTCTAGAGCGCAGGCTCATTAGTTGTGGTACACCGGCTTAGTTGCTCCACAGCATGTGGGATCTTCCCGGACCAGGGCTCAAACCCGTGTCCCCTGCATTGGCAGGTGGATTCTTAACCACTGCGCCACCAGGGAAGTCTGGTGTTGCGTTCGTGAGGGCTGGTGGGGCCCTCTTGGGACTGGACGGATCCTTTGTTCCATCTGCACGGGTGTCCAAGCAGCTCTCAGAACAGCCCTTGGCCTCTGAGCATCCAGGCAGGCACCCACGTTCCTCCAGCTCAGGTTAGCCTTGGCCCCTCCAGCCCCCGTGGCCAATTACTGAGCTGATTGTGTCTTTACTCTTTAAAATTAAATCACTCTCTCCAGGTGGGCGAGAAGTTTACTTGTGAACTTCGTTAGGGTTAGGGGTTAGGGGTTAAGGGTTAGGGCTAGGGCTAGGGGTTAGGGTTATGCTTATGGTTGGGTTAGGGTTACGGGTTAGGGTTAGGGTTGAGGTTTAGGGTTAGGGTTAGTGTTGGGTTATGGTTAGGGTTAAGGTAGGGTTAGGGTTGGGTTAGGGTTAGGGTTAGGGTTAGGGTTTAGGGTTAGGGTGTCCAGCCTTACGTCCCATTCAGCTGTGGGTGTATATGTGGTCAGTCCAGTTGCATCACAGCCCCTGATTGAATTTTGTAAGAATTCCTCTCTCTCTCACTGTCTTTTTTTTTATAATTAATTTTTATAATGGGGTGTAGCTGATTTGCAATGTTGTGTTTCTTGGTGCTGTACATCCACCTGAGTCACTTACAGAGAGACATCAATAAATTCTTTTCTAGTTTCTAGTAGTCAGATGTATGTTTTTTCTGTGAATAGAGTGTGCTGAGTCCAGTTCCTTGAACAATGAGTATGTCTTGGCGATTACATTATTGGCGTATGGAACGGTATCTGTGCCAATTTCAACCTCCTGGTTTATGCATCACCGCACCACACTTTTCTCCTTAAGCAGCCATAAGTGTGTTTTGTAAATGTGTGATGGTGTTCTGTTTGTAATTCAGTTCATGGTTGGCGATTTTTAGATTCCCTTTATAAGTGATATCTTATGATAAGTTTCTCTTGCTGTCTAACTTCTTTCACTCTCAATGACCATACATAAGTCCCCCTGAGTTGCTGCAACTGGCCTCATTTCATTGATTTCAGGGCTGAGGAATATTCCATTGTGCTTAAGTGCCAAATTTTCTTTCACCGTTTTTTCCTTCCAAGGACTCTTAAGTTGTACCCAAGTCGAGGCTGTTGTAAACATAGCAGCAGTAAACGGGGTGCCTGCGTCCTGTGGATTTTTGGTTTTTCCAAAATATAGGCCCATGAGTGGAAGCGCCCTATGCTTCGTAGCTCTGTTTTTTAGATGTTTCAGGAAACACAGCACACTTCTCCAGAGTGGCCGTTGGCAATTTACATTCCCCCTTCAGCATAACAAGGCTCCCTTTTCTCCTCTCCTTGTCCTGCATATCTGGTTTTTACCCTTTGTGAGGATGGTCCTTTTTTCTGACTCGAAGTGATACCTCTTTGTAGTGTTGATTTGCATTGCCCGCTTCTTTGTTTGGCCAAAAAGGGTGTATGAGTTTTTCCTGAATATATTCTGTTAGTTAAATTTGAGAGACAGCTTTATTTTTTAAATTGATTAATTAATTAATTTATTTTTGGCTGCGTTGGGTCTTCGTTTCTGTGCGAAGGCTTTCTCTAGTTGTGGCAAGCGGGGGCCACTCTTCATCGCGGTGCGCGGGCCTCTCACTATCGCGGCCTCTCTTGTTGCGGAGCACAGGCTCCAGACGCGCAGGCTCAGTAGTTGTGGCTCACGGGCCTAGTTGCTCCGCGGCATGTGGGATCGTCCCAGACCAGGGCTCGAAGCCGTGTCCCCTGCATTAGCCGGCAGATTCTCAACCACTGCGCCACCAGGGAAGCCCCTTGAATAGTTTTGTATTTAAAGTTTGTCTGTGGGGACTTCCCTGGTGACGCAGTGGTTAAGAGTCCGCCTGCCAATGCAGGGGACACGGGCTCAAGCCCTGGTCCGGGAAGCTCCCACATGCCGCAGAGCAACCAAGCCTGCGCGGCACAACTACTGAAGCCTGCGCGCCTAGAGCCCGTGCTCGCCCACAAGAGAAGCCACCACAATGAGAAGCCCGTGCACCGCAATGAAGAGTAGCCCTGCTCGACGCAACTAGAGAAAGCCCACATGCAGCAACGAAGACCCAATGCAGCCAAACATAAATTATAAACTAAAATAAAATTTGCCTCTGAATAACTTTGAGTGAATTTGGTATAAGTTGTAAAGTTTGCATCTACATTCACTTCATTCCAAATGGTTTCCAATTAATTTTTCCTTAACTACTTTTAGAAAAGTTTTGGGATAGAGACTCCATTTTAGTTTGAATTTCCAGTTTAATGGATTCAGCAGTCCTGTCAGTAGGGCACGCTGCCTCCAGTGACCTGTGAGGGAGGCGCGGCCTGCACTTCCTGCACTGACCACAGGGTGGCGCCGAGTTCGCCTCTCTGACCCACAGCGCATGCTCGTTCCCTGCGAACTCGATTGTGAGGTCAGCTGAGAGCAGTTGAGCCTCCTCAGGCGCGGGGGCGGGGGCGGGGGCCTTCGGGTAGGACGCCAGGCTCAGCGTCTCTGCTGAGAGGAGCTCGGTCTCCATCTCCTTAGGACTCGCTGGGGTTTCGGCTTCAGGACAAAGTGGGGCTGCGTCCACGCTGACTAGGGAACTAGGTTTCCTGAGGACCCAGGTGATGCCTGAGGAAAAGGTGAAGAGACGGTGAGGAAAAGTGGGGAGAAGCTTCCTGTGGGCGACTGACCGTTGAGAGGGTCCGTCTTCGTGTGTGCGAGGGAGGGCTTGGCGTGGAAAGTTGGGTTTTTGGTCAGGTTTGTGTGCAGGGTAGCCAGCGTGAGTTATGGGGCGTCCAGTTTTCCCAGCACCATTTATCGTGGGGAGTGTCGTGCTCCTTGGTGTGTCCTTGGTCCCTGTGTCATAAATTCACCGACCCCGTCCGTGTGGGTTGAATTCTGGTCTCTCTGTCCTGTTCCTCTGGTCCCTGTGCCCGTTTTGAGCCAGTTCCCCGCTCTTTTGGTGACTGTAGCTTCTCAGCAGAGTGTGACGTCAGGGAGGGAGATGCCTCCAGCCCGTTCTCTTTTTTCAGGGTTTCTTTGGCTATTTGGGGTCCTTTGTGGTTCCCCACAGATATTAGGAGGATTTGCTCTATTTGGGGGGAAAATACCATGGAAGTTTGGGAGGGATTGCATTCACTGTGTCCACTGCTTTGGGTAGCATGGATGTTTTAACAATATTAATTGTTCCATTCCATGAGAACAGGATATCTTTCCATTTATTGGTGTGTTTTGCAATGTCTTCATCAATGTCTTCAAGTTTTCAGTGTGCAGGTCTTTCACCTCCTTGGTTGACTTTATTCCCAGGTATTTTGTTCTTTTTGATGCAGTTGTAAATATGGTTGCTTTCTTTCTCTTCCTGATGGTTCATTATTAGTGTTTAGAAATGCAACTGGTTTCTGTGTATTGATTTTGCAACTTTACTGAATTTATTTATTAGTTCTAATCGTTTTTTTGTGGAATGAAGTGGAAAATTGGAATTCAAAAATCCCACTGTTTCTACCATATCCAGGTCGTCCACAACACGGAGGACAGCGGCTCCTAATATAACCTTCCCACAGTGCCTCTAAATGACATGTGGACTTTGGGTGAACTGGATCTGGGTAAGGCTTGGCTTCTATATGGAAGTTTGATGTTTTCTCTGCTTTTCTGGCATGCTGTTGACATACATGATGTTTTGAAAAGTAATTGACTTTCCAGTAATTTCAAACATACAACTTTACATACATAAAAACAAGTCTTGTACCTTGATTAAATATACTCCTAAATATTGATGTTGACATTATTACAAATGGAATTGTTCTCAGAAATTCTTTTTCAGATTATTTTTTGCCAGCGTATGCATATAAGATAGATTTTCATGAATTGATATTTTGTTCTATAACTTTGCTTATTACTTAGTTGATTAGCTCAAATAATTTCTTTGCTGATTATAGGTAGTTTCATATATAAGATGATGTGACCTATGTTCTGTGAAGAGACACGGTTTTAATTTTTCCTTTCACCCATGGATGCCTTTTATTTCTTTCCTCAAGATTCTGGGTAGAACTTCCAGTACACTATTGAGTGACAGTTATGAAGGGCAGCTTCCTGGCCCTGTTCCTGATTTCAGGAGTAAATCTTTCAGTCTTTAACGTTGAGCATGATGTTTGCTGTGGCTTTTTGTACTACGCTTTTCCCTATTGAACGAATTTACTTTTATTCCTGCTTTCTTGAGTGTTTTTCATGAAATAACACTGGATTTTCATTGTAGATTTTTTGCATTAATTGATATGGTTATGTGTTTTTGCTTCACACCATTATTGTGGTTGAATACATTGCTTACTTTTAATATGTTGAGCAACCCGAAATTCCTGGTGTAGAGATACTTGCTTATGGCATTATCCATTTAAAGTTCTGTTGGTTTCATGTTGCTATTATTGTGTGATAGATTTTTACATTCATATTTATAAGTTGTACTTGGGTAGTTTTCTTGTTTTTTTCCTGTATTTTTAAAATCGTTTTTAAAATAGTGGTTTTATTTCATTTTAATTATTTATTTATTTTGGCCATGTCCCATGGCTTGTGGGATCTTAGTTCCCCAGTCAGGGATTGAACCCGAGCCCTTGGCAGTGAAAGCACAGAGTCCTAACCACTGGGCCACCAGGGAAGTCCCCAGTTTTCTTTGTCAAGATGTATTTGTATAATCTGATTAGACTTGGCTTGGTGTAAGTGGTTTGGAGGGTTAGCATTAGGGCTGGGGCTGGTGTGAGGGTTGGGGCTGTGTATGGTTTATGGTTGCTGTGATGGTTTAAGTTTTATGGTTAATGAGTTATTTATGGGTATGGTTAATGAATATATTTTATGGTTTGCTTATGGTTATGGTTTTGCTTATTGGTTAAGGCTTATGGTTTTGGTCTCAGGGTGTTAGGGTTCTGTGTTAGAGTGGGTGTTAGGGTATGGGTGAGAATTGGGGTACAGGTAGGATGCGGGTAGAGCATGGGTTAGGGTAAGGTACAGGTTTAGCGTACGGGTTAGGCTAAGGTTAGGTCAGGGCTTAGGGTCAGGATCAGAGTTTAGGGTTAGGGTCCATGTCAGGATTAGCATCAAGGTTGAGCGAGGCCGTTGTTTTCTGCTCCTCCAGTGCTGGATTCTCATTGATACATGAATGAAATGTCTGCTCTGGTCACCCACTGTTTCAAATTGAGCTCAGCCTTAGTCAAGGGTTCTTAGGGCCTCAGAGGTCATGCAGGGTTTCCCTCCACCCTCCCTCCTGGGAAGGGTGATGCAGGCCCCACTCTGTCTGGGCAGCCCCAGGTCCAGCATGGCCCTGACATGCAGGATACTAAGTAGACGTGATGTAAGACTTGGTGCATCAGTCTGCCAGCCCCCAGGGGCTGCCTTTTTTTTCTCTTAATTAATTAATTAATTAATTTTGGGCTGTGTTGGGTCTGCATTGCTGCACGGAGGCTTTCTCTAGTTGCGGCAAGAGGGGGCTTCTCATTGCGGTGGCTTCTCTTGATGCAGAGCACAGGCTCTAAGCACGTGGGCTTCAGCAGTTGGGGCTCGCGGGTTCTAGAGCGCAGGCTCAGTAGTTGTGGTACACCGGCTTAGTTGCTCCACAGCATGTGGGATCTTCCCGGACCAGGGCTCAAACCCGTGTCCCCTGCATTGGCAGGTGGATTCTTAACCACTGCGCCACCAGGGAAGTCTGGTGTTGCGTTCGTGAGGGCTGGTGGGGCCCTCTTGGGACTGGACGGATCCTTTGTTCCATCTGCACGGGTGTCCAAGCAGCTCTCAGAACAGCCCTTGGCCTCTGAGCATCCAGGCAGGCACCCACGTTCCTCCAGCTCAGGTTAGCCTTGGCCCCTCCAGCCCCCGTGGCCAATTACTGAGCTGATTGTGTCTTTACTCTTTAAAATTAAATCACTCTCTCCAGGTGGGCGAGAAGTTTACTTGTGAACTTCGTTAGGGTTAGGGGTTAGGGGTTAAGGGTTAGGGCTAGGGCTAGGGGTTAGGGTTATGCTTATGGTTGGGTTAGGGTTACGGGTTAGGGTTAGGGTTGAGGTTTAGGGTTAGGGTTAGTGTTGGGTTATGGTTAGGGTTAAGGTAGGGTTAGGGTTGGGTTAGGGTTAGGGTTAGGGTTAGGGTTTAGGGTTAGGGTGTCCAGCCTTACGTCCCATTCAGCTGTGGGTGTAGATGTGGTCAGTCCAGTTGCATCACAGCCCCTGATTGAATTTTGTAAGAATTCCTCTCTCTCTCACTGTCTTTTTTTTTATAATTAATTTTTATAATGGGGTGTAGCTGATTTGCAATGTTGTGTTTCTTGGTGCTGTACATCCACCTGAGTCACTTACAGAGAGACATCAATAAATTCTTTTCTAGTTTCTAGTAGTCAGATGTATGTTTTTTCTGTGAATAGAGTGTGCTGAGTTCAGTTCCTTGAACAATGAGTATGTCTTGGCGATTACATTACTGGCGTATGGAACGGTATCTGTGCCAATTTCAACCTCCTGGTTTATGCATCACCGCACCACACTTTTCTCCTTAAGCAGCCATAAGTGTGTTTTGTAAATGTGTGATGGTGTTCTGTTTGTAATTCAGTTCATGGTTGGCGATTTTTAGATTCCCTTTATAAGTGATATCTTATGATAAGTTTCTCTTGCTGTCTAACTTCTTTCACTCTCAATGACCATACATAAGTCCCCCTGAGTTGCTTCAACTGGCCTCATTTCATTGATTTCAGGGCTGAGGAATATTCCATTGTGCTTAAGTGCCAAATTTTCTTTCACCGTTTTTTCCTTCCAAGGACTCTTAAGTTGTACCCAAGTCGAGGCTGTTGTAAACATAGCAGCAGTAAACGGGGTGCCTGCGTCCTGTGGATTTTTGGTTTTTCCAAAATATAGGCCCATGAGTGGAAGCGCCCTATGCTTCGTAGCTCTGTTTTTTAGATGTTTCAGGAAACACAGCACACTTCTCCAGAGTGGCCGTTGGCAATTTACATTCCCCCTTCAGCATAACAAGGCTCCCTTTTCTCCTCTCCTTGTCCTGCATATCTGGTTTTTACCCTTTGTGAGGATGGTCCTTTTTTCTGACTCGAAGTGATACCTCTTTGTAGTGTTGATTTGCATTGCCCGCTTCTTTGTTTGGCCAAAAAGGGTGTATGCGTTTTTCCTGAATATATTCTGTTAGTTAAATTTGAGAGACAGCTTTATTTTTTAAATTGATTAATTAATTAATTTATTTTTGGCTGCGTTGGGTCTTCGTTTCTGTGCGAAGGCTTTCTCTAGTTGTGGCAAGCGGGGGCCACTCTTCATCGTGGTGCGCGGGCCTCTCACTATCGCGGCCTCTCTTGTTGCGGAGCACAGGCTCCAGACGCGCAGGCTCAGTAGTTGTGGCTCACGGGCCTAGTTGCTCCGCGGCATGTGGGATCGTCCCAGACCAGGGCTCGAAGCCGTGTCCCCTGCATTAGCCGGCAGATTCTCAACCACTGCGCCACCAGGGAAGCCCCTTGAATAGTTTTGTATTTAAAGTTTGTCTGTGGGGACTTCCCTGGTGACGCAGTGGTTAAGAGTCCGCCTGCCAATGCAGGGGACACGGGCTCAAGCCCTGGTCCGGGAAGCTCCCACATGCCGCAGAGCAACCAAGCCTGCGCGGCACAACTACTGAAGCCTGCGCGCCTAGAGCCCGTGCTCGCCCACAAGAGAAGCCACCGCAATGAGAAGCCCGTGCACCGCAATGAAGAGTAGCCCTGCTCGACGCAACTAGAGAAAGCCCACATGCAGCAACGAAGACCCAATGCAGCCAAACATAAATTATAAACTAAAATAAAATTTGCCTCTGAATAACTTTGAGTGAATTTGGTATAAGTTGTAAAGTTTGCATCTACATTCACTTCATTCCAAATGGTTTCCAATTAATTTTTCCTTAACTACTTTTAGAAAAGTTTTGGGATAGAGACTCCATTTTAGTTTGAATTTCCAGTTTAATGGATTCAGCAGTCCTGTCAGTAGGGCACGCTGCCTCCAGTGACCTGTGAGGGAGGCGCGGCCTGCACTTCCTGCACTGACCACAGGGTGGCGCCGAGTTCGCCTCTCTGACCCACAGCGCATGCTCGTTCCCTGCGAACTCGATTGTGAGGTCAGCTGAGAGCAGTTGAGCCTCCTCAGGCGCGGGGGCGGGGGCGGGGGCCTTCGGGTAGGACGCCAGGCTCAGCGTCTCTACTGAGAGGAGCTCGGTCTCCATCTCCTTAGGACTCGCTGGGGTTTCGGCTTCAGGACAAAGTGGGGCTGCGTCCACGCTGACTAGGGAACTAGGTTTCCTGAGGACCCAGGTGATGCCTGAGGAAAAGGTGAAGAGACGGTGAGGAAAAGTGGGGAGAAGCTTCCTGTGGGCGACTGACCGTTGAGAGGGTCCGTCTTCGTGTGTGCGAGGGAGGGCTTGGCGTGGAAAGCTGGGTTTTTGGTCAGGTTTGTGTGCAGGGTAGCCAGCGTGAGTTATGGGGCGTCCAGTTTTCCCAGCACCATTTATCGTGGGGAGTGTCGTGCTCCTTGGTGTGTCCTTGGTCCCTGTGTCATAAATTCACCGACCCCGTCCGTGTGGGTTGAATTCTGGTCTCTCTGTCCTGTTCCTCTGGTCCCTGTGCCCGTTTTGAGCCAGTTCCACGCTGTTTTGGTGACTGTAGCTTCTCAGCAGAGTGTGACGTCAGGGAGGGAGATGCCTCCAGCCCGTTCTCTTTTTTCAGGGTTTCTTTGGCTCTTTGGGGTCCTTTGTGGTTCCCCACAGATATTAGGAGGATTTGCTCTATTTGGGGGGAAAATACCATGGAAGTTTGGGAGGGATTGCATTCACTGTGTCCACTGCTTTGGGTAGCATGGATGTTTTAACAATATTAATTGTTCCATTCCATGAGAACAGGATATCTTTCCATTTATTGGTGTGTTTTGCAATGTCTTCATCAATGTCTTCAAGTTTTCAGTGTGCAGGTCTTTCACCTCCTTGGTTGACTTTATTCCCAGGTATTTTGTTCTTTTTGATGCAGTTGTAAATAGGGTTGCTTTCTTTCTCTTCCTGATGGTTCATTATTAGTGTTTAGAAATGCAACTGGTTTCTGTGTATTGATTTTGCAACTTTACTGAATTTATTTATTAGTTCTAATCGTTTTTTTGTGGAATGAAGTGGAAAATTGGAATTCAAAAATCCCACTCTTTCTACCATATCCAGGTCGTCCACAACACGGAGGACAGCGGCTCCTAATATAACCTTCCCACAGTGCCTCTAAATGACATGTGGACTTTGGGTGAACTGGATCTGGGTAAGGCTTGGCTTCTATATGGAAGTTTGATGTTTTCTCTGCTTTTCTGGCATGCTGTTGACATACATGATGTTTTGAAAAGTAATTGACTTTCCAGTAATTTCAAACATACAACTTTACATACATAAAAACAAGTCTTGTACCTTGATTAAATATACTCCTCAATATTGATGTTGACATTATTACAAATGGAATTGTTCTCAGAAATTCTTTTTCAGATTATTTTTTGCCAGCGTATGCATATAAGATAGATTTTCATGAATTGATATTTTGTTCTATAACTTTGCTTATTACTTAGTTGATTAGCTCAAATAATTTCTTTGCTGATTATAGGTAGTTTCATATATAAGATGATGTGACCTATGTTCTGTGAAGAGACACGGTTTTAATTTTTCCATTCACCCATGGATGCCTTTTATTTCTTTCCTCAAGATTCTGGGTAGAACTTCCAGTACACTATTGAGTGACAGTTATGAAGGGCAGCTTCCTGGCCCTGTTCCTGATTTCAGGAGTAAATCTTTCAGTCTTTAACGTTGAGCATGATGTTTGCTGTGGCTTTTTGTACTACTCTTTTCCCTATTGAACCAATTTACTTTTATTCCTGCTTTCTTGAGTGTTTTTCATGAAATAACACTGGATTTTCATTGTAGATTTTTTGCATTAATTGATATGGTTATGTGTTTTTGCTTCACACCATTATTGTGGTTGAATATATTGCTTACTTTTAATATGTTGAGCAACCCGAAATTCCTGGTGTAGAGATACTTGCTTATGGCATTATCCATTTAAAGTTCTGTTGGTTTCATGTTGCTATTATTGTGTGATAGATTTTTACATTCATATTTATAAGTTGTACTGGGGTAGTTTTCTTGTTTTTTTCCTGTATTTTTAAAATCGTTTTTAAAATAGTGGTTTTATTTCATTTTAATTATTTATTTATTTTGGCCATGTCCCATGGCTTGTGGGATCTTAGTTCCCCAGTCAGGGATCGAACCCGAGCCCTTGGCAGTGAAAGCACAGAGTCCTAACCACTGGGCCACCAGGGAATTCCCCAGTTTTCTTTGTCAAGATGTATTTGTATAATCTGATTAGACTTGGCTTGGTGTAAGTGGTTTGGAGGGTTAGCATTAGGGCTGGGGCTGGTGTGAGGGTTGGGGCTGTGTATGGTTTATGGTTGCTGTGATGGTTTAAGTTTTATGGTTAATGAGTTATTTATGGGTATGGTTAATGAATATATTTTATGGTTTGCTTATGGTTATGGTTTTGCTTATTGGTTAAGGCTTATGGTTTTGGTCTCAGGGTGTTAGGGTTCTGTGTTAGAGTGGGTGTTAGGGTATGGGTGAGAATTGGGGTACAGGTAGGATGCGGGTAGAGCATGGGTTAGGGTAAGGTACAGGTTTAGCGTACGGGTTAGGCTAAGGTTAGGTCAGGGCTTAGGGTCAGGATCAGAGTTTAGGGTTAGGGTCCATGTCAGGATTAGCATCAAGGTTGAGCGAGGCCGTTGTTTTCTGCTCCTCCAGTGCTGGATTCTCATTGATACATGAATGAAATGTCTGCTCTGGTCACCCACTGTTTCAAATTGAGCTCAGCCTTAGTCAAGGGTTCTTAGGGCCTCAGAGGTCATGCAGGGTTTCCCTCCACCCTCCCTCCTGGGAAGGGTGATGCAGGCCCCACTCTGTCTGGGCAGCCCCAGGTCCAGCATGGCCCTGACATGCAGGATACTAAGTAGACGTGATGTAAGACTTGGTGCATCAGTCTGCCAGCCCCCAGGGGCTGCCTTTTTTTTCTCTTAATTAATTAATTAATTAATTTTGGGCTGTGTTGGGTCTGCATTGCGGCACGGAGGCTTTCTCTAGTTGCGGCAAGAGGGGGCTTCTCATTGCGGTGGCTTCTCTTGATGCAGAGCACAGGCTCTAAGCACGTGGGCTTCAGCAGTTGGGGCTCGCGGGTTCTAGAGCGCAGGCTCAGTAGTTGTGGTACACCGGCTTAGTTGCTCCACAGCATGTGGGATCTTCCCGGACCAGGGCTCAAACCCGTGTCCCCTGCATTGGCAGGTGGATTCTTAACCACTGCGCCACCAGGGAAGTCTGGTGTTGCGTTCGTGAGGGCTGGTGGGGCCCTCTTGGGACTGGACGGATCCTTTGTTCCATCTGCACGGGTGTCCAAGCAGCTCTCAGAACAGCCCTTGGCCTCTGAGCATCCAGGCAGGCACCCACGTTCCTCCAGCTCAGGTTAGCCTTGGCCCCTCCAGCCCCCGTGGCCAATTACTGAGCTGATTGTGTCTTTACTCTTTAAAATTAAATCACTCTCTCCAGGTGGGCGAGAAGTTTACTTGTGAACTTCGTTAGGGTTAGGGGTTAGGGGTTAAGGGTTAGGGCTAGGGCTAGGGGTTAGGGTTATGCTTATGGTTGGGTTAGGGTTACGGGTTAGGGTTAGGGTTGAGGTTTAGGGTTAGGGTTAGTGTTGGGTTATGGTTAGGGTTAAGGTAGGGTTAGGGTTGGGTTAGGGTTAGGGTTAGGGTTAGGGTTTAGGGTTAGGGTGTCCAGCCTTACGTCCCATTCAGCTGTGGGTGTAGATGTGGTCAGTCCAGTTGCATCACAGCCCCTGATTGAATTTTGTAAGAATTCCTCTCTCTCTCACTGTCTTTTTTTTTATAATTAATTTTTATAATGGGGTGTAGCTGATTTGCAATGTTGTGTTTCTTGGTGCTGTACATCCACCTGAGTCACTTACAGAGAGACATCAATAAATTCTTTTCTAGTTTCTAGTAGTCAGATGTATGTTTTTTCTGTGAATAGAGTGTGCTGAGTCCAGTTCCTTGAACAATGAGTATGTCTTGGCGATTACATTATTGGCGTATGGAACGGTATCTGTGCCAATTTCAACCTCCTGGTTTATGCATCACCGCACCACACTTTTCTCATTAAGCAGCCATAAGTGTGTTTTGTAAATGTGTGATGGTGTTCTGTTTGTAATTCAGTTCATGGTTGGCGATTTTTAGATTCCCTTTATAAGTGATATCTTATGATAAGTTTCTCTTGCTGTCTAACTTCTTTCACTCTCAATGACCATACATAAGTCCCCCTGAGTTGCTGCAACTGGCCTCATTTCATTGATTTCAGGGCTGAGGAATATTCCATTGTGCTTAAGTGCCAAATTTTCTTTCACCGTTTTTTCCTTCCAAGGACTCTTAAGTTGTACCCAAGTCGAGGCTGTTGTAAACATAGCAGCAGTAAACGGGGTGCCTGCGTCCTGTGGATTTTTGTTTTTTCCAACATATAGGCCCATGAGTGGAAGCGCCCTATGCTTCGTAGCTCTGTTTTTTAGATGTTTCAGGAAATACAGCACACTTCTCCAGAGTGGCCGTTGGCAATTTACATTCCCCCTTCAGCATAACAAGGCTCCCTTTTCTCCTCTCCTTGTCCTGCATATCTGGTTTTTACCCTTTGTGAGGATGGTCCTTTTTTCAGACTCGAAGTGATACCTCTTTGTAGTGTTGATTTGCATTGCCCGCTTCTTTGTTTGGCCAAAAAGGGTGTATGCGTTTTTCCTGAATATATTCTGTTAGTTAAATTTGAGAGACAGCTTTTTTTTTTAAATTGATTAATTAATTAATTTATTTTTGGCTGCGTTGGGTCTTCGTTTCTGTGCGAAGGCTTTCTCTAGTTGTGGCAAGCGGGGGCCACTCTTCATCGCGGTGCGCGGGCCTCTCACTATCGCGGCCTCTCTTGTTGCGGAGCACAGGCTCCAGACGCGCAGGCTCATTAGTTGTGGCTCACGGGCCTAGTTGCTCCGCGGCATCTGGGATCGTCCCAGACCAGGGCTCGAAGCCGTGTCCCCTGCATTAGCCGGCAGATTCTCAACCACTGCGCCACCAGGGAAGCCCCTTGAATAGTTTTGTATTTAAAGTTTGTCTGTGGGGAATTCCCTGGTGATGCAGTGGTTAAGAGTCCGCCTGCCAATGCAGGGGACACGGGCTCGAGCCCTGGTCCGGGAAACTCCCACATGCCGCAGAGCAACCAAGCCTGCGCGGCACAACTACTGAAGCCTGCGCGCCTAGAGCCCGTGCTCGCCCACAAGAGAAGCCACCGCAATGAGAAGCCCATGCACCGCAATGAAGAGTAGCCCTGCTCGACGCAACTAGAGAAAGCCCACATGCAGCAACGAAGACCCAATGCAGCCAAACATAAATTATAAACTAAAATAAAATTTGCCTCTGAATAACTTTGAGTGAATTTGGTATAAGTTGTAAAGTTTGCATCTACATTCACTTCATTCCAAATGGTTTCCAATTAATTTTTCCTTAACTACTTTTAGAAAAGTTTTGGGATAGAGACTCCATTTTAGTTTGAATTTCCAGTTTAATGGATTCAGCAGTCCTGTCAGTAGGGCACGCTGCCTCCAGTGACCTGTGAGGGAGGCGCGGCCTGCACTTCCTGCACTGACCACAGGGTGGCGCCGAGTTCGCCTCTCTGACCCACAGCGCATGCTCGTTCCCTGCGAACTCGATTGTGAGGTCAGCTGAGAGCAGTTGAGCCTCCTCAGGCGCGGGGGCGGGGGCGGGGGCCTTCGGGTAGGACGCCAGGCTCAGCGTCTCTGCTGAGAGGAGCTCGGTCTCCATCTCCTTAGGACTCGCTGGGGTTTCGGCTTCAGGACAAAGTGGGGCTGCGTCCACGCTGACTAGGGAACTAGGTTTCCTGAGGACCCAGGTGATGCCTGAGGAAAAGGTGAAGAGACGGTGAGGAAAAGTGGGGAGAAGCTTCCTGTGGGCGACTGACCGTTGAGGGGGTCCGTCTTCGTGTGAGCAAGGGAGGGCTTGGCGTGGAAAGCTGGGTTTTTGGTCAGGATTTTGTGCAGGGTAGCCAGCGTGAGTTATGGGGCGTCCAGTTTACCCAGCACCATTTATCGTGGGGAGTGTCGTGCTCCTTGGTGTGTCCTTGGTCCCTGTGTCATAAATTCACCGACCCCGTCCATGTGGGTTGAATTCTGGTCTCTCTGTCCTGTTTCTCTGGTCCCTGTGCCCGTTTTGAGCCAGTTCCACGCTCTTTTGGTGACTGTAGCTTCTCAGCAGAGTGTGACGTCAGGGAGGGAGATGCCTCCAGCCCGTTCTCTTTTTTCAGGGTTTCTTTGGCTCTTTGGGGTCCTTTGTGGTTCCCCACAGATATTAGGAGGATTTGCTCTATTTGGGGGGAAAATACCATGGAAGTTTGGGAGGGATTGCATTCACTGTGTCCACTGCTTTGGGTAGCATGGATGTTTTAACAATATTAATTGTTCCATTCCATGAGAACAGGATATCTTTCCATTTATTGGTGTGTTTTGCAATGTCTTCATCAATGTCTTCAAGTTTTCAGTGTGCAGGTCTTTCACCTCCTTGGTTGACTTTATTCCCAGGTATTTTGTTCTTTTTGATGCAGTTGTAAATAGGGTTGCTTTCTTTCTCTTCCTGATGGTTCATTATTAGTGTTTAGAAATGCAACTGGTTTCTGTGTATTGATTTTGCAACTTTACTGAATTTATTTATTAGTTCTAATCGTTTTTTTGTGGAATGAAGTGGAAAATTGGAATTCAAAAATCCCACTCTTTCTACCATATCCAGGTCGTCCACAACACGGAGGACAGCGGCTCCTAATATAACCTTCCCACAGTGCCTCTAAATGACATGTGGACTTTGGGTGAACTGGATCTGGGTAAGGCTTGGCTTCTATATGGAAGTTTGATGTTTTCTCTGCTTTTCTGGCATGCTGTTGACATACATGATGTTTTGAAAAGTAATTGACTTTCCAGTAATTTCAAACATACAACTTTACATACATAAAAACAAGTCTTGTACCTTGATTAAATATACTCCTCAATATTGATGTTGACATTATTACAAATGGAATTGTTCTCAGAAATTCTTTTTCAGATTATTTTTTGCCAGCGTATGCATATAAGATAGATTTTCATGAATTGATATTTTGTTCTATAACTTTGCTTATTACTTAGTTGATTAGCTCAAATAATTTCTTTGCTGATTATAGGTAGTTTCATATATAAGATGATGTGACCTATGTTCTGTGAAGAGACACGGTTTTAATTTTTCCTTTCACCCATGGATGCCTTTTATTTCTTTCCTCAAGATTCTGGGTAGAACTTCCAGTACACTATTGAGTGACAGTTATGAAGGGCAGCTTCCTGGCCCTGTTCCTGATTTCAGGAGTAAATCTTTCAGTCTTTAACGTTGAGCATGATGTTTGCTGTGGCTTTTTGTACTACGCTTTTCCCTATTGAACGAATTTACTTTTATTCCTGCTTTCTTGAGTGTTTTTCATGAAATAACACTGGATTTTCATTGTAGATTTTTTGCATTAATTGATATGGTTATGTGTTTTTGCTTCACACCATTATTGTGGTTGAATACATTGCTTACTTTTAATATGTTGAGCAACCCGAAATTCCTGGTGTAGAGATACTTGCTTATGGCATTATCCATTTAAAGTTCTGTTGGTTTCATGTTGCTATTATTGTGTGATAGATTTTTACATTCATATTTATAAGTTGTACTTGGGTAGTTTTCTTGTTTTTTTCCTGTATTTTTAAAATCGTTTTTAAAATAGTGGTTTTATTTCATTTTAATTATTTATTTATTTTGGCCATGTCCCATGGCTTGTGGGATCTTAGTTCCCCAGTCAGGGATTGAACCCGAGCCCTTGGCAGTGAAAGCACAGAGTCCTAACCACTGGGCCACCAGGGAAGTCCCCAGTTTTCTTTGTCAAGATGTATTTGTATAATCTGATTAGACTTGGCTTGGTGTAAGTGGTTTGGAGGGTTAGCATTAGGGCTGGGGCTGGTGTGAGGGTTGGGGCTGTGTATGGTTTATGGTTGCTGTGATGGTTTAAGTTTTATGGTTAATGAGTTATTTATGGGTATGGTTAATGAATATATTTTATGGTTTGCTTATGGTTATGGTTTTGCTTATTGGTTAAGGCTTATGGTTTTGGTCTCAGGGTGTTAGGGTTCTGTGTTAGAGTGGGTGTTAGGGTATGGGTGAGAATTGGGGTACAGGTAGGATGCGGGTAGAGCATGGGTTAGGGTAAGGTACAGGTTTAGCGTACGGGTTAGGCTAAGGTTAGGTCAGGGCTTAGGGTCAGGATCAGAGTTTAGGGTTAGGGTCCATGTCAGGATTAGCATCAAGGTTGAGCGAGGCCGTTGTTTTCTGCTCCTCCAGTGCTGGATTCTCATTGATACATGAATGAAATGTCTGCTCTGGTCACCCACTGTTTCAAATTGAGCTCAGCCTTAGTCAAGGGTTCTTAGGGCCTCAGAGGTCATGCAGGGTTGCCCTCCACCCTCCCTCCTGGGAAGGGTGATGCAGGCCCCACTCTGTCTGGGCAGCCCCAGGTCCAGCATGGCCCTGACATGCAGGATACTAAGTAGACGTGATGTAAGACTTGGTGCATCAGTCTGCCAGCCCCCAGGGGCTGCCTTTTTTTTCTCTTAATTAATTAATTAATTAATTTTGGGCTGTGTTGGGTCTGCATTGCTGCACGGAGGCTTTCTCTAGTTGCGGCAAGAGGGGGCTTCTCATTGCGGTGGCTTCTCTTGATGCAGAGCACAGGCTCTAAGCACGTGGGCTTCAGCAGTTGGGGCTCGCGGGTTCTAGAGCGCAGGCTCAGTAGTTGTGGTACACCGGCTTAGTTGCTCCACAGCATGTGGGATCTTCCCGGACCAGGGCTCAAACCCGTGTCCCCTGCATTGGCAGGTGGATTCTTAACCACTGCGCCACCAGGGAAGTCTGGTGTTGCGTTCGTGAGGGCTGGTGGGGCCCTCTTGGGACTGGACGGATCCTTTGTTCCATCTGCACGGGTGTCCAAGCAGCTCTCAGAACAGCCCTTGGCCTCTGAGCATCCAGGCAGGCACCCACGTTCCTCCAGCTCAGGTTAGCCTTGGCCCCTCCAGCCCCCGTGGCCAATTACTGAGCTGATTGTGTCTTTACTCTTTAAAATTAAATCACTCTCTCCAGGTGGGCGAGAAGTTTACTTGTGAACTTCGTTAGGGTTAGGGGTTAGGGGTTAAGGGTTAGGGCTAGGGCTAGGGGTTAGGGTTATGCTTATGGTTGGGTTAGGGTTACGGGTTAGGGTTAGGGTTGAGGTTTAGGGTTAGGGTTAGTGTTGGGTTATGGTTAGGGTTAAGGTAGGGTTAGGGTTGGGTTAGGGTTAGGGTTAGGGTTAGGGTTTAGGGTTAGGGTGTCCAGCCTTACGTCCCATTCAGCTGTGGGTGTAGATGTGGTCAGTCCAGTTGCATCACAGCCCCTGATTGAATTTTGTAAGAATTCCTCTCTCTCTCACTGTCTTTTTTTTTATAATTAATTTTTATAATGGGGTGTAGCTGATTTGCAATGTTGTGTTTCTTGGTGCTGTACATCCACCTGAGTCACTTACAGAGAGACATCAATAAATTCTTTTCTAGTTTCTAGTAGTCAGATGTATGTTTTTTCTGTGAATAGAGTGTGCTGAGTTCAGTTCCTTGAACAATGAGTATGTCTTGGCGATTACATTACTGGCGTATGGAACGGTATCTGTGCCAATTTCAACCTCCTGGTTTATGCATCACCGCACCACACTTTTCTCCTTAAGCAGCCATAAGTGTGTTTTGTAAATGTGTGATGGTGTTCTGTTTGTAATTCAGTTCATGGTTGGCGATTTTTAGATTCCCTTTATAAGTGATATCTTATGATAAGTTTCTCTTGCTGTCTAACTTCTTTCACTCTCAATGACCATACATAAGTCCCCCTGAGTTGCTTCAACTGGCCTCATTTCATTGATTTCAGGGCTGAGGAATATTCCATTGTGCTTAAGTGCCAAATTTTCTTTCACCGTTTTTTCCTTCCAAGGACTCTTAAGTTGTACCCAAGTCGAGGCTGTTGTAAACATAGCAGCAGTAAACGGGGTGCCTGCGTCCTGTGGATTTTTGGTTTTTCCAAAATATAGGCCCATGAGTGGAAGCGCCCTATGCTTCGTAGCTCTGTTTTTTAGATGTTTCAGGAAACACAGCACACTTCTCCAGAGTGGCCGTTGGCAATTTACATTCCCCCTTCAGCATAACAAGGCTCCCTTTTCTCCTCTCCTTGTCCTGCATATCTGGTTTTTACCCTTTGTGAGGATGGTCCTTTTTTCTGACTCGAAGTGATACCTCTTTGTAGTGTTGATTTGCATTGCCCGCTTCTTTGTTTGGCCAAAAAGGGTGTATGCGTTTTTCCTGAATATATTCTGTTAGTTAAATTTGAGAGACAGCTTTATTTTTTAAATTGATTAATTAATTAATTTATTTTTGGCTGCGTTGGGTCTTCGTTTCTGTGCGAAGGCTTTCTCTAGTTGTGGCAAGCGGGGGCCACTCTTCATCGCGGTGCGCGGGCCTCCCACTATCGCGGCCTCTCTTGTTGCGGAGCACAGGCTCCAGACGCGCAGGCTCAGTAGTTGTGGCTCACGGGCCTAGTTGCTCCGCGGCATGTGGGATCGTCCCAGACCAGGGCTCGAAGCCGTGTCCCCTGCATTAGCCGGCAGATTCTCAACCACTGCGCCACCAGGGAAGCCCCTTGAATAGTTTTGTATTTAAAGTTTGTCTGTGGGGACTTCCCTGGTGACGCAGTGGTTAAGAGTCCGCCTGCCAATGCAGGGGACACGGGCTCAAGCCCTGGTCCGGGAAGCTCCCACATGCCGCAGAGCAACCAAGCCTGCGCGGCACAACTACTGAAGCCTGCGCGCCTAGAGCCCGTGCTCGCCCACAAGAGAAGCCACCGCAATGAGAAGCCCGTGCACCGCAATGAAGAGTAGCCCTGCTCGACGCAACTAGAGAAAGCCCACATGCAGCAACGAAGACCCAATGCAGCCAAACATAAATTATAAACTAAAATAAAATTTGCCTCTGAATAACTTTGAGTGAATTTGGTATAAGTTGTAAAGTTTGCATCTACATTCACTTCATTCCAAATGGTTTCCAATTAATTTTTCCTTAACTACTTTTAGAAAAGTTTTGGGATAGAGACTCCATTTTAGTTTGAATTTCCAGTTTAATGGATTCAGCAGTCCTGTCAGTAGGGCACGCTGCCTCCAGTGACCTGTGAGGGAGGCGCGGCCTGCACTTCCTGCACTGACCACAGGGTGGCGCCGAGTTCGCCTCTCTGACCCACAGCGCATGCTCGTTCCCTGCGAACTCGATTGTGAGGTCAGCTGAGAGCAGTTGAGCCTCCTCAGGCGCGGGGGCGGGGGCGGGGGCCTTCGGGTAGGACGCCAGGCTCAGCGTCTCTACTGAGAGGAGCTCGGTCTCCATCTCCTTAGGACTCGCTGGGGTTTCGGCTTCAGGACAAAGTGGGGCTGCGTCCACGCTGACTAGGGAACTAGGTTTCCTGAGGACCCAGGTGATGCCTGAGGAAAAGGTGAAGAGACGGTGAGGAAAAGTGGGGAGAAGCTTCCTGTGGGCGACTGACCGTTGAGAGGGTCCGTCTTCGTGTGTGCGAGGGAGGGCTTGGCGTGGAAAGCTGGGTTTTTGGTCAGGTTTGTGTGCAGGGTAGCCAGCGTGAGTTATGGGGCGTCCAGTTTTCCCAGCACCATTTATCGTGGGGAGTGTCGTGCTCCTTGGTGTGTCCTTGGTCCCTGTGTCATAAATTCACCGACCCCGTCCGTGTGGGTTGAATTCTGGTCTCTCTGTCCTGTTCCTCTGGTCCCTGTGCCCGTTTTGAGCCAGTTCCACGCTGTTTTGGTGACTGTAGCTTCTCAGCAGAGTGTGACGTCAGGGAGGGAGATGCCTCCAGCCCGTTCTCTTTTTTCAGGGTTTCTTTGGCTCTTTGGGGTCCTTTGTGGTTCCCCACAGATATTAGGAGGATTTGCTCTATTTGGGGGGAAAATACCATGGAAGTTTGGGAGGGATTGCATTCACTGTGTCCACTGCTTTGGGTAGCATGGATGTTTTAACAATATTAATTGTTCCATTCCATGAGAACAGGATATCTTTCCATTTATTGGTGTGTTTTGCAATGTCTTCATCAATGTCTTCAAGTTTTCAGTGTGCAGGTCTTTCACCTCCTTGGTTGACTTTATTCCCAGGTATTTTGTTCTTTTTGATGCAGTTGTAAATAGGGTTGCTTTCTTTCTCTTCCTGATGGTTCATTATTAGTGTTTAGAAATGCAACTGGTTTCTGTGTATTGATTTTGCAACTTTACTGAATTTATTTATTAGTTCTAATCGTTTTTTTGTGGAATGAAGTGGAAAATTGGAATTCAAAAATCCCACTGTTTCTACCATATCCAGGTCGTCCACAACACGGAGGACAGCGGCTCCTAATATAACCTTCCCACAGTGCCTCTAAATGACATGTGGACTTTGGGTGAACTGGATCTGGGTAAGGCTTGGCTTCTATATGGAAGTTTGATGTTTTCTCTGCTTTTCTGGCATGCTGTTGACATACATGATGTTTTGAAAAGTAATTGACTTTCCAGTAATTTCAAACATACAACTTTACATACATAAAAACAAGTCTTGTACCTTGATTAAATATACTCCTCAATATTGATGTTGACATTATTACAAATGGAATTGTTCTCAGAAATTCTTTTTCAGATTATTTTTTGCCAGCGTATGCATATAAGATAGATTTTCATGAATTGATATTTTGTTCTATAACTTTGCTTATTACTTAGTTGATTAGCTCAAATAATTTCTTTGCTGATTATAGGTAGTTTCATATATAAGATGATGTGACCTATGTTCTGTGAAGAGACACGGTTTTAATTTTTCCATTCACCCATGGATGCCTTTTATTTCTTTCCTCAAGATTCTGGGTAGAACTTCCAGTACACTATTGAGTAACAGTTATGAAGGGCAGCTTCCTGGCCCTGTTCCTGATTTCAGGAGTAAATCTTTCAGTCTTTAACGTTGAGCATGATGTTTGCTGTGGCTTTTTGTACTACTCTTTTCCCTATTGAACCAATTTACTTTTATTCCTGCTTTCTTGAGTGTTTTTCATGAAATAACACTGGATTTTCATTGTAGATTTTTTGCATTAATTGATATGGTTATGTGTTTTTGCTTCACACCATTATTGTGGTTGAATACATTGCTTACTTTTAATATGTTGAGCAACCCGAAATTCCTGGTGTAGAGATACTTGCTTATGGCATTATCCATTTAAAGTTCTGTTGGTTTCATGTTGCTATTATTGTGTGATAGATTTTTACATTCATATTTATAAGTTGTACTGGGGTAGTTTTCTTGTTTTTTTCCTGTATTTTTAAAATCGTTTTTAAAATAGTGGTTTTATTTCATTTTAATTATTTATTTATTTTGGCCATGTCCCATGGCTTGTGGGATCTTAGTTCCCCAGTCAGGGATCGAACCCGAGCCCTTGGCAGTGAAAGCACAGAGTCCTAACCACTGGGCCACCAGGGAATTCCCCAGTTTTCTTTGTCAAGATGTATTTGTATAATCTGATTAGACTTGGCTTGGTGTAAGTGGTTTGGAGGGTTAGCATTAGGGCTGGGGCTGGTGTGAGGGTTGGGGCTGTGTATGGTTTATGGTTGCTGTGATGGTTTAAGTTTTATGGTTAATGAGTTATTTATGGGTATGGTTAATGAATATATTTTATGGTTATGGTTTTGCTTATTGGTTAAGGCTTATGGTTTTGGTCTCAGGGTGTTAGGGTTCTGTGTTAGAGTGGGTGTTAGGGTATGGATGAGAATAGGGGTACAGGTAGGATGCGGGTAGAGCATGGGTTAGGGTAAGGTACAGGTTTAGGGTACGGGTTAGGCTAAGGTTAGGTCAGGGCTTAGGGTCAGGATCAGAGTTTAGGGTTAGGGTCCATGTCAGGATTAGCATCAAGGTTGAGCGAGGCCGTTGTTTTCTGCTCCTCCAGTGCTGGATTCTCATTGATACATGAATGAAATGTCTGCTCTGGTCACCCACTGTTTCAAATTGAGCTCAGCCTTAGTCAAGGGTTCTTAGGGCCTCAGAGGTCATGCAGGGTTTCCCTCCACCCTCCCTCCTGGGAAGGGTGATGCAGGCCCCACTCTGTCTGGGCAGCCCCAGGTCCAGCATGGCCCTGACATGCAGGATACTAAGTAGACGTGATGTAAGACTTGGTGCATCAGTCTGCCAGCCCCCAGGGGCTGCCTTTTTTTTTCTCTTAATTAATTAATTAATTAATTTTGGGCTGTGTTGGGTCTGCATTGCTGCACGGAGGCTTCCTCTAGTTGCGGCAAGAGGGGGCTTCTCATTGCGGTGGCTTCTCTTGATGCAGAGCACAGGCTCTAAGCACGTGGGCTTCAGCAGTTGGGGCTCGCGGGTTCTAGAGCGCAGGCTCAGTAGTTGTGGTACACCGGCTTAGTTGCTCCACAGCATGTGGGATCTTCCCGGACCAGGGCTCAAACCCGTGTCCCCTGCATTGGCAGGTGGATTCTTAACCACTGCGCCACCAGGGAAGTCTGGTGTTGCGTTCGTGAGGGCTGGTGGGGCCCTCTTGGGACTGGACGGATCCTTTGTTCCATCTGCACGGGTGTCCAAGCAGCTCTCAGAACAGCCCTTGGCCTCTGAGCATCCAGGCAGGCACCCACGTTCCTCCAGCTCAGGTTAGCCTTGGCCCCTCCAGCCCCCGTGGCCAATTACTGAGCTGATTGTGTCTTTACTCTTTAAAATTAAATCACTCTCTCCAGGTGGGCGAGAAGTTTACTTGTGAACTTCGTTAGGGTTAGGTGTTAGGGGTTAAGGGTTAGGGCTAGGGCTAGGGGTTAGGGTTATGCTTATGGTTGGGTTAGGGTTACGGGTTAGGGTTAGGGTTGAGGTTTAGGGTTAGGGTTAGTGTTGGGTTATGGTTAGGGTTAAGGTAGGGTTAGGGTTGGGTTAGGGTTAGGGTTAGGGTTAGGGTTTAGGGTTAGGGTGTCCAGCCTTACGTCCCATTCAGCTGTGGGTGTAGATGTGGTCAGTCCAGTTGCATCACAGCCCCTGATTGAATTTTGTAAGAATTCCTCTCTCTCTCACTGTCTTTTTTTTATAATTAATTTTTATAATGGGGTGTAGCTGATTTGCAATGTTGTGTTTCTTGGTGCTGTACATCCACCTGAGTCACTTACAGAGAGACATCAATAAATTCTTTTCTAGTTTCTAGTAGTCAGATGTATGTTTTTTCTGTGAATAGAGTGTGCTGAGTCCAGTTCCTTGAACAATGAGTATGTCTTGGCGATTACATTATTGGCGTATGGAACGGTATCTGTGCCAATTTCAACCTCCTGGTTTATGCATCACCGCACCACACTTTTCTCCTTAAGCAGCCATAAGTGTGTTTTGTAAATGTGTGATGGTGTTCTGTTTGTAATTCAGTTCATGGTTGGCGATTTTTAGATTCCCTTTATAAGTGATATCTTATGATAAGTTTCTCTTGCTGTCTAACTTCTTTCACTCTCAATGACCATACATAAGTCCCCCTGAGTTGCTGCAACTGGCCTCATTTCATTGATTTCAGGGCTGAGGAATATTCCATTGTGCTTAAGTGCCAAATTTTCTTTCACCGTTTTTTCCTTCCAAGGACTCTTAAGTTGTACCCAAGTCGAGGCTGTTGTAAACATAGCAGCAGTAAACGGGGTGCCTGCGTCCTGTGGATTTTTGGTTTTTCCAAAATATAGGCCCATGAGTGGAAGCGCCCTATGCTTCGTAGCTCTGTTTTTTAGATGTTTCAGGAAACACAGCACACTTCTCCAGAGTGGCCGTTGGCAATTTACATTCCCCCTTCAGCATAACAAGGCTCCCTTTTCTCCTCTCCTTGTCCTGCATATCTGGTTTTTACCCTTTGTGAGGATGGTCCTTTTTTCTGACTCGAAGTGATACCTCTTTGTAGTGTTGATTTGCATTGCCCGCTTCTTTGTTTGGCCAAAAAGGGTGTATGCGTTTTTCCTGAATATATTCTGTTAGTTAAATTTGAGAGACAGCTTTATTTTTTAAATTGATTAATTAATTAATTTATTTTTGGCTGCGTTGGGTCTTCGTTTCTGTGCGAAGGCTTTCTCTAGTTGTGGCAAGCGGGGGCCACTCTTCATCGCGGTGCGCGGGCCTCTCACTATCGCGGCCTCTCTTGTTGCGGAGCACAGGCTCCAGACGCGCAGGCTCAGTAGTTGTGGCTCACGGGCCTAGTTGCTCCGCGGCATGTGGGATCGTCCCAGACCAGGGCTCGAAGCCGTGTCCCCTGCATTAGCCGGCAGATTCTCAACCACTGCGCCACCATGGAAGCCCCTTGAATAGTTTTGTATTTAAAGTGTGTCTGTGGGGACTTCCCTGGTGACGCAGTGGTTAAGAGTCCGCCTGCCAATGCAGGGGACACGGGCTCAAGCCCTGGTCCGGGAAGCTCCCACATGCCGCAGAGCAACCAAGCCTGCGCGGCACAACTACTGAAGCCTGCGCGCCTAGAGCCCGTGCTCGCCCACAAGAGAAGCCACCGCAATGAGAAGCCCGTGCACCGCAATGAAGAGTAGCCCTGCTCGACGCAACTAGAGAAAGCCCACATGCAGCAACGAAGACCCAATGCAGCCAAACATAAATTATAAACTAAAATAAAATTTGCCTCTGAATAACTTTGAGTGAATTTGGTATAAGTTGTAAAGTTTGCATCTACATTCACTTCATTCCAAATGGTTTCCAATTAATTTTTCCTTAACTACTTTTAGAAAAGTTTTGGGATAGAGACTCCATTTTAGTTTGAATTTCCAGTTTAATGGATTCAGCAGTCCTGTCAGTAGGGCACGCTGCCTCCAGTGACCTGTGAGGGAGGCGCGGCCTGCACTTCCTGCACTGACCACAGGGTGGCGCCGAGTTCGCCTCTCTGACCCACAGCGCATGCTCGTTCCCTGCGAACTCGATTGTGAGGTCAGCTGAGAGCAGTTGAGCCTCCTCAGGCGCGGGGGCGGGGGCGGGGGCCTTCGGGTAGGACGCCAGGCTCAGCGTCTCTACTGAGAGGAGCTCGGTCTCCATCTCCTTAGGACTCGCTGGGGTTTCGGCTTCAGGACAAAGTGGGGCTGCGTCCACGCTGACTAGGGAACTAGGTTTCCTGAGGACCCAGGTGATGCCTGAGGAAAAGGTGAAGAGACGGTGAGGAAAAGTGGGGAGAAGCTTCCTGTGGGCGACTGACCGTTGAGAGGGTCCGTCTTCGTGTGTGCGAGGGAGGGCTTGGCGTGGAAAGCTGGGTTTTTGGTCAGGTTTGTGTGCAGGGTAGCCAGCGTGAGTTATGGGGCGTCCAGTTTTCCCAGCACCATTTATCGTGGGGAGTGTCGTGCTCCTTGGTGTGTCCTTGGTCCCTGTGTCATAAATTCACCGACCCCGTCCGTGTGGGTTGAATTCTGGTCTCTCTGTCCTGTTCCTCTGGTCCCTGTGCCCGTTTTGAGCCAGTTCCACGCTGTTTTGGTGACTGTAGCTTCTCAGCAGAGTGTGACGTCAGGGAGGGAGATGCCTCCAGCCCGTTCTCTTTTTTCAGGGTTTCTTTGGCTCTTTGGGGTCCTTTGTGGTTCCCCACAGATATTAGGAGGATTTGCTCTATTTGGGGGGAAAATACCATGGAAGTTTGGGAGGGATTGCATTCACTGTGTCCACTGCTTTGGGTAGCATGGATGTTTTAACAATATTAATTGTTCCATTCCATGAGAACAGGATATCTTTCCATTTATTGGTGTGTTTTGCAATGTCTTCATCAATGTCTTCAAGTTTTCAGTGTGCAGGTCTTTCACCTCCTTGGTTGACTTTATTCCCAGGTATTTTGTTCTTTTTGATGCAGTTGTAAATAGGGTTGCTTTCTTTCTCTTCCTGATGGTTCATTATTAGTGTTTAGAAATGCAACTGGTTTCTGTGTATTGATTTTGCAACTTTACTGAATTTATTTATTAGTTCTAATCGTTTTTTTGTGGAATGAAGTGGAAAATTGGAATTCAAAAATCCCACTGTTTCTACCATATCCAGGTCGTCCACAACACGGAGGACAGCGGCTCCTAATATAACCTTCCCACAGTGCCTCTAAATGACATGTGGACTTTGGGTGAACTGGATCTGGGTAAGGCTTGGCTTCTATATGGAAGTTTGATGTTTTCTCTGCTTTTCTGGCATGCTGTTGACATACATGATGTTTTGAAAAGTAATTGACTTTCCAGTAATTTCAAACATACAACTTTACATACATAAAAACAAGTCTTGTACCTTGATTAAATATACTCCTCAATATTGATGTTGACATTATTACAAATGGAATTGTTCTCAGAAATTCTTTTTCAGATTATTTTTTGCCAGCGTATGCATATAAGATAGATTTTCATGAATTGATATTTTGTTCTATAACTTTGCTTATTACTTAGTTGATTAGCTCAAATAATTTCTTTGCTGATTATAGGTAGTTTCATATATAAGATGATGTGACCTATGTTCTGTGAAGAGACACGGTTTTAATTTTTCCATTCACCCATGGATGCCTTTTATTTCTTTCCTCAAGATTCTGGGTAGAACTTCCAGTACACTATTGAGTAACAGTTATGAAGGGCAGCTTCCTGGCCCTGTTCCTGATTTCAGGAGTAAATCTTTCAGTCTTTAACGTTGAGCATGATGTTTGCTGTGGCTTTTTGTACTACTCTTTTCCCTATTGAACCAATTTACTTTTATTCCTGCTTTCTTGAGTGTTTTTCATGAAATAACACTGGATTTTCATTGTAGATTTTTTGCATTAATTGATATGGTTATGTGTTTTTGCTTCACACCATTATTGTGGTTGAATACATTGCTTACTTTTAATATGTTGAGCAACCCGAAATTCCTGGTGTAGAGATACTTGCTTATGGCATTATCCATTTAAAGTTCTGTTGGTTTCATGTTGCTATTATTGTGTGATAGATTTTTACATTCATATTTATAAGTTGTACTGGGGTAGTTTTCTTGTTTTTTTCCTGTATTTTTAAAATCGTTTTTAAAATAGTGGTTTTATTTCATTTTAATTATTTATTTATTTTGGCCATGTCCCATGGCTTGTGGGATCTTAGTTCCCCAGTCAGGGATCGAACCCGAGCCCTTGGCAGTGAAAGCACAGAGTCCTAACCACTGGGCCGCCAGGGAATTCCCCAGTTTTCTTTGTCAAGATGTATTTGTATAATCTGATTAGACTTGGCTTGGTGTAAGTGGTTTGGAGGGTTAGCATTAGGGCTGGGGCTGGTGTGAGGGTTGGGGCTGTGTATGGTTTATGGTTGCTGTGATGGTTTAAGTTTTATGGTTAATGAGTTATTTATGGGTATGGTTAATGAATATATTTTATGGTTTGCTTATGGTTATGGTTTTGCTTATTGGTTAAGGCTTATGGTTTTGGTCTCAGGGTGTTAGGGTTCTGTGTTAGAGTGGGTGTTAGGGTATGGGTGAGAATAGGGGTACAGGTAGGATGCGGGTAGAGCATGGGTTAGGGTAAGGTACAGGTTTAGGGTACGGGTTAGGCTAAGGTTAGGTCAGGGCTTAGGGTCAGGATCAGAGTTTAGGGTTAGGGTCCATGTCAGGATTAGCATCAAGGTTGAGCGAGGCCGTTGTTTTCTGCTCCTCCAGTGCTGGATTCTCATTGATACATGAATGAAATGTCTGCTCTGGTCACCCACTGTTTCAAATTGAGCTCAGCCTTAGTCAAGGGTTCTTAGGGCCTCAGAGGTCATGCAGGGTTTCCCTCCACCCTCCCTCCTGGGAAGGGTGATGCAGGCCCCACTCTGTCTGGGCAGCCCCAGGTCCAGCATGGCCCTGACATGCAGGATACTAAGTAGACGTGATGTAAGACTTGGTGCATCAGTCTGCCAGCCCCCAGGGGCTGCCTTTTTTTTTCTCTTAATTAATTAATTAATTAATTTTGGGCTGTGTTGGGTCTGCATTGCTGCACGGAGGCTTCCTCTAGTTGCGGCAAGAGGGGGCTTCTCATTGCGGTGGCTTCTCTTGATGCAGAGCACAGGCTCTAAGCACGTGGGCTTCAGCAGTTGGGGCTCGCGGGTTCTAGAGCGCAGGCTCAGTAGTTGTGGTACACCGGCTTAGTTGCTCCACAGCATGTGGGATCTTCCCGGACCAGGGCTCAAACCCGTGTCCCCTGCATTGGCAGGTGGATTCTTAACCACTGCGCCACCAGGGAAGTCTGGTGTTGCGTTCGTGAGGGCTGGTGGGGCCCTCTTGGGACTGGACGGATCCTTTGTTCCATCTGCACGGGTGTCCAAGCAGCTCTCAGAACAGCCCTTGGCCTCTGAGCATCCAGGCAGGCACCCACGTTCCTCCAGCTCAGGTTAGCCTTGGCCCCTCCAGCCCCCGTGGCCAATTACTGAGCTGATTGTGTCTTTACTCTTTAAAATTAAATCACTCTCTCCAGGTGGGCGAGAAGTTTACTTGTGAACTTCGTTAGGGTTAGGGGTTAGGGGTTAAGGGTTAGGGCTAGGGCTAGGGGTTAGGGTTATGCTTATGGTTGGGTTAGGGTTACGGGTTAGGGTTAGGGTTGAGGTTTAGGGTTAGGGTTAGTGTTGGGTTATGGTTAGGGTTAAGGTAGGGTTAGGGTTGGGTTAGGGTTAGGGTTAGGGTTAGGGTTTAGGGTTAGGGTGTCCAGCCTTACGTCCCATTCAGCTGTGGGTGTAGATGTGGTCAGTCCAGTTGCATCACAGCCCCTGATTGAATTTTGTAAGAATTCCTCTCTCTCTCACTGTCTTTTTTTTATAATTAATTTTTATAATGGGGTGTAGCTGATTTGCAATGTTGTGTTTCTTGGTGCTGTACATCCACCTGAGTCACTTACAGAGAGACATCAATAAATTCTTTTCTAGTTTCTAGTAGTCAGATGTATGTTTTTTCTGTGAATAGAGTGTGCTGAGTCCAGTTCCTTGAACAATGAGTATGTCTTGGCGATTACATTATTGGCGTATGGAACGGTATCTGTGCCAATTTCAACCTCCTGGTTTATGCATCACCGCACCACACTTTTCTCCTTAAGCAGCCATAAGTGTGTTTTGTAAATGTGTGATGGTGTTCTGTTTGTAATTCAGTTCATGGTTGGCGATTTTTAGATTCCCTTTATAAGTGATATCTTATGATAAGTTTCTCTTGCTGTCTAACTTCTTTCACTCTCAATGACCATACATAAGTCCCCCTGAGTTGCTGCAACTGGCCTCATTTCATTGATTTCAGGGCTGAGGAATATTCCATTGTGCTTAAGTGCCAAATTTTCTTTCACCGTTTTTTCCTTCCAAGGACTCTTAAGTTGTACCCAAGTCGAGGCTGTTGTAAACATAGCAGCAGTAAACGGGGTGCCTGCGTCCTGTGGATTTTTGGTTTTTCCAAAATATAGGCCCATGAGTGGAAGCGCCCTATGCTTCGTAGCTCTGTTTTTTAGATGTTTCAGGAAACACAGCACACTTCTCCAGAGTGGCCGTTGGCAATTTACATTCCCCCTTCAGCATAACAAGGCTCCCTTTTCTCCTCTCCTTGTCCTGCATATCTGGTTTTTACCCTTTGTGAGGATGGTCCTTTTTTCTGACTCGAAGTGATACCTCTTTGTAGTGTTGATTTGCATTGCCCGCTTCTTTGTTTGGCCAAAAAGGGTGTATGCGTTTTTCCTGAATATATTCTGTTAGTTAAATTTGAGAGACAGCTTTATTTTTTAAATTGATTAATTAATTAATTTATTTTTGGCTGCGTTGGGTCTTCGTTTCTGTGCGAAGGCTTTCTCTAGTTGTGGCAAGCGGGGGCCACTCTTCATCGCGGTGCGCGGGCCTCTCACTATCGCGGCCTCTCTTGTTGCGGAGCACAGGCTCCAGACGCGCAGGCTCAGTAGTTGTGGCTCACGGGCCTAGTTGCTCCGCGGCATGTGGGATCGTCCCAGACCAGGGCTCGAAGCCGTGTCCCCTGCATTAGCCGGCAGATTCTCAACCACTGCGCCACCATGGAAGCCCCTTGAATAGTTTTGTATTTAAAGTGTGTCTGTGGGGACTTCCCTGGTGACGCAGTGGTTAAGAGTCCGCCTGCCAATGCAGGGGACACGGGCTCAAGCCCTGGTCCGGGAAGCTCCCACATGCCGCAGAGCAACCAAGCCTGCGCGGCACAACTACTGAAGCCTGCGCGCCTAGAGCCCGTGCTCGCCCACAAGAGAAGCCACCGCAATGAGAAGCCCGTGCACCGCAATGAAGAGTAGCCCTGCTCGACGCAACTAGAGAAAGCCCACATGCAGCAACGAAGACCCAATGCAGCCAAACATAAATTATAAACTAAAATAAAATTTGCCTCTGAATAACTTTGAGTGAATTTGGTATAAGTTGTAAAGTTTGCATCTACATTCACTTCATTCCAAATGGTTTCCAATTAATTTTTCCTTAACTACTTTTAGAAAAGTTTTGGGATAGAGACTCCATTTTAGTTTGAATTTCCAGTTTAATGGATTCAGCAGTCCTGTCAGTAGGGCACGCTGCCTCCAGTGACCTGTGAGGGAGGCGCGGCCTGCACTTCCTGCACTGACCACAGGGTGGCGCCGAGTTCGCCTCTCTGACCCACAGCGCATGCTCGTTCCCTGCGAACTCGATTGTGAGGTCAGCTGAGAGCAGTTGAGCCTCCTCAGGCGCGGGGGCGGGGGCGGGGGCCTTCGGGTAGGACGCCAGGCTCAGCGTCTCTACTGAGAGGAGCTCGGTCTCCATCTCCTTAGGACTCGCTGGGGTTTCGGCTTCAGGACAAAGTGGGGCTGCGTCCACGCTGACTAGGGAACTAGGTTTCCTGAGGACCCAGGTGATGCCTGAGGAAAAGGTGAAGAGACGGTGAGGAAAAGTGGGGAGAAGCTTCCTGTGGGCGACTGACCGTTGAGAGGGTCCGTCTTCGTGTGTGCGAGGGAGGGCTTGGCGTGGAAAGCTGGGTTTTTGGTCAGGTTTGTGTGCAGGGTAGCCAGCGTGAGTTATGGGGCGTCCAGTTTTCCCAGCACCATTTATCGTGGGGAGTGTCGTGCTCCTTGGTGTGTCCTTGGTCCCTGTGTCATAAATTCACCGACCCCGTCCGTGTGGGTTGAATTCTGGTCTCTCTGTCCTGTTCCTCTGGTCCCTGTGCCCGTTTTGAGCCAGTTCCACGCTGTTTTGGTGACTGTAGCTTCTCAGCAGAGTGTGACGTCAGGGAGGGAGATGCCTCCAGCCCGTTCTCTTTTTTCAGGGTTTCTTTGGCTCTTTGGGGTCCTTTGTGGTTCCCCACAGATATTAGGAGGATTTGCTCTATTTGGGGGGAAAATACCATGGAAGTTTGGGAGGGATTGCATTCACTGTGTCCACTGCTTTGGGTAGCATGGATGTTTTAACAATATTAATTGTTCCATTCCATGAGAACAGGATATCTTTCCATTTATTGGTGTGTTTTGCAATGTCTTCATCAATGTCTTCAAGTTTTCAGTGTGCAGGTCTTTCACCTCCTTGGTTGACTTTATTCCCAGGTATTTTGTTCTTTTTGATGCAGTTGTAAATAGGGTTGCTTTCTTTCTCTTCCTGATGGTTCATTATTAGTGTTTAGAAATGCAACTGGTTTCTGTGTATTGATTTTGCAACTTTACTGAATTTATTTATTAGTTCTAATCGTTTTTTTGTGGAATGAAGTGGAAAATTGGAATTCAAAAATCCCACTGTTTCTACCATATCCAGGTCGTCCACAACACGGAGGACAGCGGCTCCTAATATAACCTTCCCACAGTGCCTCTAAATGACATGTGGACTTTGGGTGAACTGGATCTGGGTAAGGCTTGGCTTCTATATGGAAGTTTGATGTTTTCTCTGCTTTTCTGGCATGCTGTTGACATACATGATGTTTTGAAAAGTAATTGACTTTCCAGTAATTTCAAACATACAACTTTACATACATAAAAACAAGTCTTGTACCTTGATTAAATATACTCCTCAATATTGATGTTGACATTATTACAAATGGAATTGTTCTCAGAAATTCTTTTTCAGATTATTTTTTGCCAGCGTATGCATATAAGATAGATTTTCATGAATTGATATTTTGTTCTATAACTTTGCTTATTACTTAGTTGATTAGCTCAAATAATTTCTTTGCTGATTATAGGTAGTTTCATATATAAGATGATGTGACCTATGTTCTGTGAAGAGACACGGTTTTAATTTTTCCATTCACCCATGGATGCCTTTTATTTCTTTCCTCAAGATTCTGGGTAGAACTTCCAGTACACTATTGAGTAACAGTTATGAAGGGCAGCTTCCTGGCCCTGTTCCTGATTTCAGGAGTAAATCTTTCAGTCTTTAACGTTGAGCATGATGTTTGCTGTGGCTTTTTGTACTACTCTTTTCCCTATTGAACCAATTTACTTTTATTCCTGCTTTCTTGAGTGTTTTTCATGAAATAACACTGGATTTTCATTGTAGATTTTTTGCATTAATTGATATGGTTATGTGTTTTGGCTTCACACCATTATTGTGGTTGAATACATTGCTTACTTTTAATATGTTGAGCAACCCGAAATTCCTGGTGTAGAGATACTTGCTTATGGCATTATCCATTTAAAGTTCTGTTGGTTTCATGTTGCTATTATTGTGTGATAGATTTTTACATTCATATTTATAAGTTGTACTGGGGTAGTTTTCTTGTTTTTTTCCTGTATTTTTAAAATCGTTTTTAAAATAGTGGTTTTATTTCATTTTAATTATTTATTTATTTTGGCCATGTCCCATGGCTTGTGGGATCTTAGTTCCCCAGTCAGGGATCGAACCCGAGCCCTTGGCAGTGAAAGCAAAGAGTCCTAACCACTGGGCCGCCAGGGAATTCCCCAGTTTTCTTTGTCAAGATGTATTTGTATAATCTGATTAGACTTGGCTTGGTGTAAGTGGTTTGGAGGATTAGCATTAGGGCTGGGGCTGGTGTGAGGGTTGGGGCTGTGTATGGTTTATGGTTGCTGTGATGGTTTAAGTTTTATGGTTAATGAGTTATTTATGGGTATGGTTAATGAATATATTTTATGGTTTGCTTATGGTTATGGTTTTGCTTATTGGTTAAGGCTTATGGTTTTGGTCTCAGGGTGTTAGGGTTCTGTGTTAGAGTGGGTGTTAGGGTATGGGTGAGAATTGGGGTACAGGTAGGATGCGGGTAGAGCATGGGTTAGGGTAAGGTACAGGTTTAGGGTACGGGTTAGGCTAAGGTTAGGTCAGGGCTTAGGGTCAGGATCAGAGTTTAGGGTTAGGGTCCATGTCAGGATTAGCATCAAGGTTGAGCGAGGCCGTTGTTTTCTGCTCCTCCAGTGCTGGATTCTCATTGATACATGAATGAAATGTCTGCTCTGGTCACCCACTGTTTCAAATTGAGCTCAGCCTTAGTCAAGGGTTCTTAGGGCCTCAGAGGTCATGCAGGGTTTCCCTCCACCCTCCCTCCTGGGAAGGGTGATGCAGGCCCCACTCTGTCTGGGCAGCCCCAGGTCCAGCATGGCCCTGACATGCAGGATACTAAGTAGACGTGATGTAAGACTTGGTGCATCAGTCTGCCAGCCCCCAGGGGCTGCCTTTTTTTTCTCTTAATTAATTAATTAATTAATTTTGGGCTGTGTTGGGTCTGCATTGCTGCACGGAGGCTTCCTCTAGTTGCGGCAAGAGGGTGCTTCTCATTGCGGTGGCTTCTCTTGATGCAGAGCACAGGCTCTAAGCACGTGGGCTTCAGCAGTTGGGGCTCGCGGGTTCTAGAGCGCAGGCTCAGTAGTTGTGGTACACCGGCTTAGTTGCTCCACAGCATGTGGGATCTTCCCGGACCAGGGCTCAAACCCGTGTCCCCTGCATTGGCAGGTGGATTCTTAACCACTGCGCCACCAGGGAAGTCTGGTGTTGCGTTCGTGAGGGCTGGTGGGGCCCTCTTGGGACTGGACGGATCCTTTGTTCCATCTGCACGGGTGTCCAAGCAGCTCTCAGAACAGCCCTTGGCCTCTGAGCATCCAGGCAGGCACCCACGTTCCTCCAGCTCAGGTTAGCCTTGGCCCCTCCAGCCCCCGTGGCCAATTACTGAGCTGATTGTGTCTTTACTCTTTAAAATTAAATCACTCTCTCCAGGTGGGCGAGAAGTTTACTTGTGAACTTCGTTAGGGTTAGGGGTTAGGGGTTAAGGGTTAGGGCTAGGGCTAGGGGTTAGGGTTATGCTTATGGTTGGGTTAGGGTTACGGGTTAGGGTTAGGGTTGAGGTTTAGGGTTAGGGTTAGTGTTGGGTTATGGTTAGGGTTAAGGTAGGGTTAGGGTTGGGTTAGGGTTAGGGTTAGGGTTAGGGTTTAGGGTTAGGGTGTCCAGCCTTACGTCCCATTCAGCTGTGGGTGTAGATGTGGTCAGTCCAGTTGCATCACAGCCCCTGATTGAATTTTGTAAGAATTCCTCTCTCTCTCACTGTCTTTTTTTTATAATTAATTTTTATAATGGGGTGTAGCTGATTTGCAATGTTGTGTTTCTTGGTGCTGTACATCCACCTGAGTCACTTACAGAGAGACATCAATAAATTCTTTTCTAGTTTCTAGTAGTCAGATGTATGTTTTTTCTGTGAATAGAGTGTGCTGAGTCCAGTTCCTTGAACAATGAGTATGTCTTGGCGATTACATTATTGGCGTATGGAACGGTATCTGTGCCAATTTCAACCTCCTGGTTTATGCATCACCGCACCACACTTTTCTCCTTAAGCAGCCATAAGTGTGTTTTGTAAATGTGTGATGGTGTTCTGTTTGTAATTCAGTTCATGGTTGGCGATTTTTAGATTCCCTTTATAAGTGATATCTTATGATAAGTTTCTCTTGCTGTCTAACTTCTTTCACTCTCAATGACCATACATAAGTCCCCCTGAGTTGCTGCAACTGGCCTCATTTCATTGATTTCAGGGCTGAGGAATATTCCATTGTGCTTAAGTGCCAAATTTTCTTTCACCGTTTTTTCCTTCCAAGGACTCTTAAGTTGTACCCAAGTCGAGGCTGTTGTAAACATAGCAGCAGTAAACGGGGTGCCTGCGTCCTGTGGATTTTTGGTTTTTCCAAAATATAGGCCCATGAGTGGAAGCGCCCTATGCTTCGTAGCTCTGTTTTTTAGATGTTTCAGGAAACACAGCACACTTCTCCAGAGTGGCCGTTGGCAATTTACATTCCCCCTTCAGCATAACAAGGCTCCCTTTTCTCCTCTCCTTGTCCTGCATATCTGGTTTTTACCCTTTGTGAGGATGGTCCTTTTTTCTGACTCGAAGTGATACCTCTTTGTAGTGTTGATTTGCATTGCCCGCTTCTTTGTTTGGCCAAAAAGGGTGTATGCGTTTTTCCTGAATATATTCTGTTAGTTAAATTTGAGAGACAGCTTTATTTTTTAAATTGATTAATTAATTAATTTATTTTTGGCTGCGTTGGGTCTTCGTTTCTGTGCGAAGGCTTTCTCTAGTTGTGGCAAGCGGGGGCCACTCTTCATCGCGGTGCGCGGGCCTCTCACTATCGCGGCCTCTCTTGTTGCGGAGCACAGGCTCCAGACGCGCAGGCTCAGTAGTTGTGGCTCACGGGCCTAGTTGCTCCGCGGCATCTGGGATCGTCCCAGACCAGGGCTCGAAGCCGTGTCCCCTGCATTAGCTGGCAGATTCTCAACCACTGCGCCACCAGGGAAGCCCCTTGAATAGTTTTGTATTTAAAGTTTGTCTGTGGGGACTTCCCTGGTGATGCAGTGGTTAAGAGTCCGCCTGCCAATGCAGGGGACACGGGCTCGAGCCCTGGTCCGGGAAGCTCCCACATGCCGCAGAGCAACCAAGCCTGCGCGGCACAACTACTGAAGCCTGCGCGCCTAGAGCCCGTGCTTGCCCACAAGAGAAGCCACCACAATGAGAAGCCCGTGCACCGCAATGAAGAGTAGCCCTGCTCGACGCAACTAGAGAAAGCCCACATGCAGCAACGAAGACCCAATGCAGCCAAACATAAATTATAAACTAAAATAAAATTTGCCTCTGAATAACTTTGAGTGAATTTGGTATAAGTTGTAAAGTTTGCATCTACATTCACTTCATTCCAAATGGTTTCCAATTAATTTTTCCTTAACTACTTTTAGAAAAGTTTTGGGATAGAGACTCCATTTTAGTTTGAATTTCCAGTTTAATGGATTCAGCAGTCCTGTCAGTAGGGCACGCTGCCTCCAGTGACCTGTGAGGGAGGCGCGGCCTGCACTTCCTGCACTGACCACAGGGTGGCGCCGAGTTCGCCTCTCTGACCCACAGCGCATGCTCGTTCCCTGCGAACTCGATTGTGAGGTCAGCTGAGAGCAGTTGAGCCTCCTCAGGCGCGGGGGCGGGGGCGGGGGCCTTCGGGTAGGACGCCAGGCTCAGCGTCTCTGCTGAGAGGAGCTCGGTCTCCATCTCCTTAGGACTCGCTGGGGTTTCGGCTTCAGGACAAAGTGGGGCTGCGTCCACGCTGACTAGGGAACTAGGTTTCCTGAGGACCCAGGTGATGCCTGAGGAAAAGGTGAAGAGACGGTGAGGAAAAGTGGGGAGAAGCTTCCTGTGGGCGACTGACCGTTGAGAGGGTCCGTCTTCGTGTGTGCGAGGGAGGGCTTGGCGTGGAAAGTTGGGTTTTTGGTCAGGTTTGTGTGCAGGGTAGCCAGCGTGAGTTATGGGGCGTCCAGTTTTCCCAGCACCATTTATCGTGGGGAGTGTCGTGCTCCTTGGTGTGTCCTTGGTCCCTGTGTCATAAATTCACCGACCCCGTCCGTGTGGGTTGAATTCTGGTCTCTCTGTCCTGTTCCTCTGGTCCCTGTGCCCGTTTTGAGCCAGTTCCCCGCTCTTTTGGTGACTGTAGCTTCTCAGCAGAGTGTGACGTCAGGGAGGGAGATGCCTCCAGCCCGTTCTCTTTTTTCAGGGTTTCTTTGGCTCTTTGGGGTCCTTTGTGGTTCCCCACAGATATTAGGAGGATTTGCTCTATTTGGGGGGAAAATACCATGGAAGTTTGGGAGGGATTGCATTCACTGTGTCCACTGCTTTGGGTAGCATGGATGTTTTAACAATATTAATTGTTCCATTCCATGAGAACAGGATATCTTTCCATTATTGGTGTGTTTTGCAATGTCTTCATCAATGTCTTCAAGTTTTCAGTGTGCAGGTCTTTCACCTCCTTGGTTGACTTTATTCCCAGGTATTTTGTTCTTTTTGATGCAGTTGTAAATAGGGTTGCTTTCTTTCTCTTCCTGATGGTTCATTATTAGTGTTTAGAAATGCAACTGGTTTCTGTGTATTGATTTTGCAACTTTACTGAATTTATTTATTAGTTCTAATCGTTTTTTGTGAAATGAAGTGGAAAATTGGAATTCAAAAATCCCACTGTTTCTACCATATCCAGGTCGTCCACAACACGGAGGACAGCGGCTCCTAATATAACCTTCCCACAGTGCCTCTAAATGACATGTGGACTTTGGGTGAACTGGATGTGGGTAAGGCTTGGCTTCTATATGGAAGTTTGATGTTTTCTCTGCTTTTCTGGCATGCTGTTGACATACATGATGTTTTGAAAAGTAATTGACTTTCCAGTAATTTCAAACATACAACTTTACATACATAAAAACAAGTCTTGTACCTTGATTAAATATACTCCTCAATATTGATGTTGACATTATTACAAATGGAATTGTTCTCAGAAATTCTTTTTCAGATTATTTTTTGCCAGCGTATGCATATAAGATAGATTTTCATGAATTGATATTTTGTTCTATAACTTTGCTTATTACTTAGTTGATTAGCTCAAATAATTTCTTTGCTGATTATAGGTAGTTTCATATATAAGATGATGTGACCTATGTTCTGTGAAGAGACACGGTTTTAATTTTTCCATTCACCCATGGATGCCTTTTATTTCTTTCCTCAAGATTCTGGGTAGAACTTCCAGTACACTATTGAGTAACAGTTATGAAGGGCAGCTTCCTGGCCCTGTTCCTGATTTCAGGAGTAAATCTTTCAGTCTTTAACGTTGAGCATGATGTTTGCTGTGGCTTTTTGTACTACTCTTTTCCCTATTGAACCAATTTACTTTTATTCCTGCTTTCTTGAGTGTTTTTCATGAAATAACACTGGATTTTCATTGTAGATTTTTTGCATTAATTGATATGGTTATGTGTTTTTGCTTCACACCATTATTGTGGTTGAATACATTGCTTACTTTTAATATGTTGAGCAACCCGAAATTCCTGGTGTAGAGATACTTGCTTATGGCATTATCCATTTAAAGTTCTGTTGGTTTCATGTTGCTATTATTGTGTGATAGATTTTTACATTCATATTTATAAGTTGTACTGGGGTAGTTTTCTTGTTTTTTTCCTGTATTTTTAAAATCGTTTTTAAAATAGTGGTTTTATTTCATTTTAATTATTTATTTATTTTGGCCATGTCCCATGGCTTGTGGGATCTTAGTTCCCCAGTCAGGGATCGAACCCGAGCCCTTGGCAGTGAAAGCACAGAGTCCTAACCACTGGGCCACCAGGGAATTCCCCAGTTTTCTTTGTCAAGATGTATTTGTATAATCTGATTAGACTTGGCTTGGTGTAAGTGGTTTGGAGGGTTAGCATTAGGGCTGGGGCTGGTGTGAGGGTTGGGGCTGTGTATGGTTTATGGTTGCTGTGATGGTTTAAGTTTTATGGTTAATGAGTTATTTATGGGTATGGTTAATGAATATATTTTATGGTTTGCTTATGGTTATGGTTTTGCTTATTGGTTAAGGCTTATGGTTTTGGTCTCAGGGTGTTAGGGTTCTGTGTTAGAGTGGGTGTTAGGGTATGGGTGAGAATTGGGGTACAGGTAGGATGCGGGTAGAGCATGGGTTAGGGTAAGGTACAGGTTTAGGGTACGGGTTAGGCTAAGGTTAGGTCAGGGCTTAGGGTCAGGATCAGAGTTTAGGGTTAGGGTCCATGTCAGGATTAGCATCAAGGTTGAGCGAGGCCGTTGTTTTCTGCTCCTCCAGTGCTGGATTCTCATTGATACATGAATGAAATGTCTGCTCTGGTCACCCACTGTTTCAAATTGAGCTCAGCCTTAGTCAAGGGTTCTTAGGGCCTCAGAGGTCATGCAGGGTTTCCCTCCACCCTCCCTCCTGGGAAGGGTGATGCAGGCCCCACTCTGTCTGGGAAGCCCCAGGTCCAGCATGGCCCTGACATGCAGGATACTAAGTAGACGTGATGTAAGACTTGGTGCATCAGTCTGCCAGCCCCCAGGGGCTGCCTTTTTTTTTCTCTTAATTAATTAATTAATTAATTTTGGGCTGTGTTGTGTCTGCATTGCTGCACGGAGGCTTTCTCTAGTTGCGGCAAGAGGGGGCTTCTCATTGCGGTGGCTTCTCTTGATGCAGAGCACAGGCTCTAAGCACGTGGGCTTCAGCAGTTGGGGCTCGCGGGTTCTAGAGCGCAGGCTCAGTAGTTGTGGTACACCGGCTTAGTTGCTCCACAGCATGTGGGATCTTCCCGGACCAGGGCTCAAACCCGTGTCCCCTGCATTGGCAGGTGGATTCTTAACCACTGCGCCACCAGGGAAGTCTGGTGTTGCGTTCGTGAGGGCTGGTGGGGCCCTCTTGGGACTGGACGGATCCTTTGTTCCATCTGCACGGGTGTCCAAGCAGCTCTCAGAACAGCCCTTGGCCTCTGAGCATCCAGGCAGGCACCCACGTTCCTCCAGCTCAGGTTAGCCTTGGCCCCTCCAGCCCCCGTGGCCAATTACTGAGCTGATTGTGTCTTTACTCTTTAAAATTAAATCACTCTCTCCAGGTGGGCGAGAAGTTTACTTGTGAACTTCGTTAGGGTTAGGGGTTAGGGGTTAAGGGTTAGGGCTAGGGCTAGGGGTTAGGGTTATGCTTATGGTTGGGTTAGGGTTACGGGTTAGGGTTAGGGTTGAGGTTTAGGGTTAGGGTTAGTGTTGGGTTATGGTTAGGGTTAAGGTAGGGTTAGGGTTGGGTTAGGGTTAGGGTTAGGGTTAGGGTTTAAGGTTAGGGTGTCCAGCCTTACGTCCCATTCAGCTGTGGGTGTAGATGTGGTCAGTCCAGTTGCATCACAGCCCCTGATTGAATTTTGTAAGAATTCCTCTCTCTCTCACTGTCTTTTTTTTTATAATTAATTTTTATAATGGGGTGTAGCTGATTTGCAATGTTGTGTTTCTTGGTGCTGTACATCCACCTGAGTCACTTACAGAGAGACATCAATAAATTCTTTTCTAGTTTCTAGTAGTCAGATGTATGTTTTTTCTGTGAATAGAGTGTGCTGAGTCCAGTTCCTTGAACAATGAGTATGTCTTGGCGATTACATTATTGGCGTATGGAACGGTATCTGTGCCAATTTCAACCTCCTGGTTTATGCATCACCGCACCACACTTTTCTCCTTAAGCAGCCATAAGTGTGTTTTGTAAATGTGTGATGGTGTTCTGTTTGTAATTCAGTTCATGGTTGGCGATTTTTAGATTCCCTTTATAAGTGATATCTTATGATAAGTTTCTCTTGCTGTCTAACTTCTTTCACTCTCAATGACCATACATAAGTCCCCCTGAGTTGATGCAACTGGCCTCATTTCATTGATTTCAGGGCTGAGGAATATTCCATTGTGCTTAAGTGCCAAATTTTCTTTCACCGTTTTTTCCTTCCAAGGACTCTTAAGTTGTACCCAAGTCGAGGCTGTTGTAAACATAGCAGCAGTAAACGGGGTGCCTGCGTCCTGTGGATTTTTGGTTTTTCCAAAATATAGGCCCATGAGTGGAAGCGCCCTATGCTTCGTAGCTCTGTTTTTTAGATGTTTCAGGAAACACAGCACACTTCTCCAGAGTGGCCGTTGGCAATTTACATTCCCCCTTCAGCATAACAAGGCTCCCTTTTCTCCTCTCCTTGTCCTGCATATCTGGTTTTTACCCTTTGTGAGGATGGTCCTTTTTTCTGACTCGAAGTGATACCTCTTTGTAGTGTTGATTTGCATTGCCCGCTTCTTTGTTTGGCCAAAAAGGGTGTATGCGTTTTTCCTGAATATATTCTGTTAGTTAAATTTGAGAGACAGCTTTATTTTTTAAATTGATTAATTAATTAATTTATTTTTGGCTGCGTTGGGTCTTCGTTTCTGTGCGAAGGCTTTCTCTAGTTGTGGCAAGCGGGGGCCACTCTTCATCGCGGTGCGCGGGCCTCTCACTATCGCGGCCTCTCTTGTTGCGGAGCACAGGCTCCAGACGCGCAGGCTCAGTAGTTGTGGCTCACGGGCCTAGTTGCTCCGCGGCATCTGGGATCGTCCCAGACCAGGGCTCGAAGCCGTGTCCCCTGCATTAGCTGGCAGATTCTCAACCACTGCGCCACCAGGGAA